>NC_048578.1:26189406-26489406 GCF_013265735.2 Oncorhynchus mykiss | reverse complement strand
GATAGGAAACACTCTAAAGTTTCTAAAACTGTTACAATAATGTATGTGAGTATAACAGAACTTAAATGGCAGGCCTAACCCCGAGGACAAACCATCCCCCCCAAAAAATGTAATCCTACAGCTGATTTCAATGCTGGCACTTTTATAATAGGTCAAAATCGTGCCCGAATGCAGTTCCTAGGGCATCCACTAGATGTCAACAGTCTTAAGAAAGAGTTTCAGGCTGTTTTTTTGAAAAATGAGCCAGAAATTGTACCTTTTCTAAGTGGCTCCCATTTTGGCTGTAGTGTTTCCAAGCACGTGAATGAGAGCACATTCTTTGGTATTTTTCTCCGGTAAAGACAATAACGATTCTAAACTGAGTTTTTATGGATATAAAGAAGGACTTTATCGAACAAAAGGACCATTTGTAATGTAACTGGGACCTTTTGGAGTGCCAACAGAAGAAGATCTTCAAAGGTAAGGCATAAATGATATTGTTATTTCTGACTTTCGTGTCGCAACTCCCTGTTTGAAAATGATTTGTTATGCATTTGTGTGCTGGGAGCTGTCCTCAGATAATCGCATGGTTTGCTTTCACCGTAAAACCTTTTTGAAATCTGACATGGCTGCTGGATTAACAAGTTACGATTTATTTTGATGTATTGCACTTGTGATTTCATGAAAGTTTAAAATTTATAGTAATTTAATTTGAATTTGGCGCTCTGAAATTTCACCGGAATTAGTATCCCAGTAATCCGCAAGAAGTTAAGCACCAGCTGTCAGAGCAGCTCACAGATCACTGCACCTGTACGCCCATCTGTAAATAGCCCATCCAACTACCTTGTCCCCATACTGTTCTTTTTTTTCCATTTTTTTTGCTCCTTTGCACCTCAGTATCTCTACCTGCACATGAATCTTCCGCACTTCTTTCACTCCAGTGTTTAATTGCTATATTGTATTTATTTGGCAATAAATATGGCCTATTTATTGCCTTACCTCCCTTATCCTACTTCATTTGCACACACTGTATATAGCCTTTTTCTATTGTGTTATTGACTGTATGTCTATTTATTCTGTGTTGTTGGTTTTTTTCGCACTGCTTTGCTTTATCTTGGCCAGGTCGCAGTTGTAAATGAGAACTTGATCTCAACTAGCCTACCTGGTCAAATAACGGTGCAATAACAAATACATAAAAAAGACTTCTACTGTATATTTACCTTCCAAAATCGACCAGGCTTTTGTTTTGTGGCGAGAGACAGGTTCTGTATGTTACAAATATTTATTTTTAGATGGGAAGTTTGCCAGTTTGAATGATTTCGTAGCTAAATGTAATCTGGCTCATTCATATTTTCCTCTATTTTCAAGCCTGTAACTTTGTTCGCTCTCATTTTCACACCTTTCCTCAACTGCTCCTAAGACGTTGCTAGAAGAGATTTTGTCTCTGCCGCGGTTTCGGCGAGGTCTGATTTCTAGATTATTTGACAATATGCTTTCCTCTGAACCCTCTCCAATAAAAAAAATCAAATCAGACTGGGGTAGAGAACTTAAACTTGACCTTACAGATGACTGGTGAGAGGAGGCACTTCTTAGGATTAACTCCACATCCTCATGTGTTTGGTTAAGTTTAATTCAGTTCTAGATCTAGCACGGAATTCACAACACCAAAGAAAAATGTCGTAAATTCCTCCCAGAAACAAATGACACGTGATAGATGTTCAATCACTCTGGCAGACCACACCCATATATTTTATTCATGTTCTAAGCTGTCTGAGTATTGGCTGTCCTTTCTTAATACTCTCTTTAAAATTCTAGATGTTGACCTGCAGCCTTGTCCTTTGATAGCTATATTTGGAATTCCATCTTTTTTGCCTAGTCTCACTAAAAGTAAAGCAGAAGTTATAGCGTTTGCTTCCCTCATAGCCCTCCGGCAGATCTTGCTTAATTGGAAATCCTCCAAACCTCCCACTGTAACATCCTTGTTGAAACATCTAATGTCTTTTCTACACTTTAAATACACTTTGAGAGGATTGAATACATTTTCTTGAGATGGCAGCCCTTAATTTCCTTTTTTGAAGAGTTGCCTTCTATTGATCAGGAGTAAGAATTTTGGCCAATAGGGGACATGAGAGGGTGTGGGAGGGAAGGGATAGTATGTTATGATATTTTATTTTTGTGTATGTATATGTGTGTACAGTGAGGGAAAAAAGTATATGATCCCCTGCTGATTTTGTAAGTTTGCTCACTGGCAAAGAAATGATCCGTCTATAATTGTAATGGTAGTGAGAACAGTGAGAGACAGAATAACAACAAAAAAATCCAGAAAAACACATGTCAAAAATGTTATAAATTGATTTGCATTTTAAATGAGGGAAATAAGTATTTGACCCCTTCTCAATCAGAAAGATTTCTGCCTCCCAGGTGTCTTTTATACAGGTAACGAGCTTAGCATGAGATTAGCATATTATTAATAGATTTGGATAGAAAACACTCTGAGGTTTCTAAAACTGTTTGAATCATGTCTGTGAGTATAACAGAACTTATGTAGCAAGCGAAAACCTGAGGAAAAACCACCAGTATTTGCATATGATTAGTATGTGTGGATAGAAAACACTCTGAAGTTTCTAAAACTGGTTAAATCACGGCTGTGACTATAACAGAGCGTGTGTTTCATCGAAAAGCGCAAGAAAAACTGGTCACTGAAATCTGAAAAAAGTATCCATGCGCCCCTTTCATGGATTATTTAAAGGAAACCAAATTTAATATGGAGACGGATGCAATTCCTACAGCTTCCACACGATGTCGCCAAAAACGTAATTTTCATTGACAAAAATCCTTTGAGACATTACCAATAGATCCGTGATTCCATCCAGCCTACCTCAATCGATTTTGGAAGATTGAAAAATGGACACTGTTTTCGTTTGTAGCTGCTATTGAATACAGATCGCCCAGTGATCAATTTGATCGCTTATTAACGTTTACAAATACCTAAAGTTGGGTTATAAAAGTAGGTTGAAGTGTTTTGTCAATATAGGCAACTTATATAATTTTTAAACATGACGTTGCGTGTTGGAAGAGAGCTTTTTTCGTGATGCAGACAGGCTATACAAATGGATATTTTGGGCATTCATGGACGGATTTAATCGGGAAAAATACCAATTTGTGATGTTTATGGGACATATAGGAGTGCCAACAAAGAATATCATCAAAGGTAATGAATGTTTTATATTTTATTTCTGCGTTTTTGTGTAGCGCCGGCTACGCTAATTCTTTTGTTTACGTCGCCTTCAGGCATTTTGGGGTGTTGCATGCTATCAGATAATAGCTTCTCATGCTTTCGCCGAAAAGCATTTTAAAAATCTGACTTGTTGGCTAGATTCACAACGAGTGTAGCTTTAATTCAATACCCTGCATGTATATTTTAATGAACGTTTGAGTTTTAACGAGTACATTTAGCATTTAGCGTAGCGCATTTGCATTTCCAGGTGCCTACTTGAGACGTCTGCGTCTCAAGTAGGAGCAAGAAGTTTTAAACAAATCAAAATATATTTTACATTTGAGATTCTTCAAATAGCCACCCTTTGCCTTGATGACAGTTTCAACACTCTTGGCATTCTCTCAACCAGCTTCATGAGGTAGTCACTTGTAATGCATTTCAATTAACAGGTGTGGCTTCTTAAAAGTTAATTTGGGGAATTTCTTTCCTTCTTATTGTGTTTGAGGCAGTCAGTTGTGTTGTGACAAGGTAGAGGGGTATACCGAAAATATCCCTATTTGGCAAATGACCAAGTCCATATTATGGTAAGAACAGCTCAAATAAGCAAAGAGAAACGACAGTCCATCATTACTTTAAGACATGAAGTAAGACCATCATTAAGTTTGCTGATGACACAACTGTGGTAGGTCCATAAGACTGCTGAACAATTCATCAAATGGCCACCGGACTATTTACATTGCCCCCCCCCCCCCCCCCCCATTAGCCTTGGCAAAGAGTTACCTGTCTAACAGAACACAGAGGATGCTCTAGAATGGAAGCCTCTCCAACATAATCCAGGTAGAATCAGGTATTCTCCAGACACACGATATCATACGTCCTATGTACACATGGATTTAGTACTGTAGATATGTGTTAGTGTTGGAGTAGGTGCCTGAGGGCACACGGTGTGTTGTGAAATCTGTGAATGTATTGTAATGTTTTAATAATTGTATAAACTGCCTTTATTTTGCTGGATCCCAGGAAGAGTAGCTGGCGCCTTGCCTTGGCAGGAACTAATGGGGATCCATAATAAACACCAGGAAGAGTAGCTGCTGCCTTGGCAGGAACTAATGGGGATCCATAATAAACCCCAGGAAGAGTAGCTGCTGCCTTGGCAGGAACTAATGGGGATCCATAATAAACCCCAGGAAGAGTAGCTGGCACCTTGGCAGAAACTAATGGGGATCCATAATAAACCCCAGGAAGAGTAGCTGCTGCTTTGTCAGGAACTAATGGGGATCCATAATAAACCCCAGGAAGAGTAGCTGGCGCCTTGGCAGGAACTAATGGGGATCCATAATAAACCCCAGGAAGAGTAGCTGCTGCATTGACAGGAACTAATGGGGATCCATAATAATCCCCAGGAAGAGTAGCTGCTACCTTGGCAGGAACTAATGGGGATCCATAATAAACCCCAGGAAGAGTAGCTGCTACCTTGGCAGGAACTAATGGGGATCCATAATAAACCCCCAGGAAGAGTAGCTGCTGCCTTGGCAGGAACTAATAGGGATCCATAATAAACCCCAGGAAGAGTAGCTGCTGCCTTGACAGCAGCTAATGGGGATCCATAATAAACCCCAGGAAGAGTAGCTGCTGCCTTGGCAGGAACTAATGGGGATCCATCCTTTTGCAGTCCAATCACATGGATATTTTGGAATTTTGAGGCTGCAGTGACTTGACCGAGAGCCCGGTTTCAACTTCGGCCAGTGTGATTGTGTGAGATGCCACAGAACCTCGGATGGTTTCCACTGTTGCCTGAATTGGAGCCAGAGCCTCCGCCGTTGAGTTATTCAGCAATTCGGTGAGTTCTTTCGCCAAACTTCCACTTGATTTCACCAGCTCTCTGACAAGGATCTCCAGTGATATCGGGTTAGCCGTATCGCCCGGAGTGGCTATTGAAGCCTTCAATAAAGGTGGGATGGTAGTCATTTTAGCTGAAGTTGATTTGGTGGAGTGGGAAGTTTTTTCTGTCGATTTTCCGAAGCGTGTAACTGGTTTGCTCATGTTAACTTTGGTACACTTTATTACTGGGTAATTCAAATAACTTTTGACATCATGAGAAGTATGAATTTAGGCGAAATTGAGGATTATTTACAAAAAGTTGTCAAAGGAGAGGCCTGGTGCGACTTCTTTGTACATCGCTCAACCGGAAGCCCGCTTCTGCAGTGATAGCAGTAGCTTTAAACATTTGGATGTAATACCTGATTTTAACCCTGGTCCCCAGTAAATAACTGGTGTCATGTCTTTGCTGTCATTAATGTGTTTGACTGTTATTTTATAAAATCAATTCAAAAATTCAAACTTCTCTGGGGTATGTGGGACGCTAGCAACAGCCAGTGAAATTGCAGGGCGACAAATTCAAAACAACAGAAATCTCATAATTAAAATTCCTTAAACAAACAATTATTATACACCATTTTAAAGATAAACTTCTCGTTAATCCAGCCACAGTGTGTGATTTCAAAAAGATTTTACGGTGAAAGCACACCTTGCGATTATGTTAGGTCAGCGCCAAGTCACAGAAAAACATACAGCCATTTCCAAAGAAGGAGAAGTGTCACAGAACTCATAAATAGCGTTAACATTAATCACTAACCTTTGATGATCTTCACCGGATGGCACTCCCAGGACTCCATGTTAGACAATAAATGTGTGTTTTGTTCGATGAAGTTCATCTTTATGTCCAAAAACCTCATTTGAAATTGGTGTGTTATGTTCAGAAATGCCCAAACATCCGGTGAAAGGGCAGAGAGTCACATCAAATTACAGAAATACTCATAATAATCATTGATAAAAGATACAAGTGTTATGCATGGAGTTATAGATAAACTTCTCCTTAATGCAACCGCTGTGTCAGATTTCAAAAAGGCTTTACGGCGAAAGCACACCTTGCGATTATGTTTGGTCAGCGCCAAGTCACAGAAAAACATACAGCCATTTTCCAAAGGAGGGGTGTCACAAAACTCAGAAATAGAGTTACAAATATTCACTTACCTTTGTTGATCTTAATCGGAATGCACTCCCAGGAATTCCAGTTCCACAATAAATGTTTGTTTTGTTCGATAAAGTCCATAATTTATGTCCAACCTCCTTTTTGTTCACGCGTTTAGTTCACAAATCCACATTCATATGGCGCAGGCACTTGGTTCAGATGACAGTCCCATTACAGTTCGGGGAAACATGTCAAACAATGTATAGAATCCATTTTTATGATGTTTCAACCGGACAATTCCTTTGCCTTTAGAAATGAAAAGGAACGCAGCTAGCTCTCACGGTCGAGCGCCTCACTGAGCTCATGGCATTCTGCCAGACCTCTGACTCAAACAGCTCTTATTCTCTCCCCCTTCACAGTAGAAGCCTGAAACAAGGTTCTATAGACTGTTGACATCTAGTGGAAGCCTTAGGAAGTGCAATATGACACTGTATATTGGATAGGCAATGACTTGAAAAACCAAAAACCATTAACCAAATAACAATTAATTAAGTAGTATTATGGGACAACAAAAAAAGTTTATTTAACAAGTTACCGTTTTCCAAATGAACTCTTAAAGATATAAAGATCTCTTACATCAGTCACAGTCAATTCATTCATTCTTATTTACCTTCAGTCTCATTCTGAATGTTGCAAAACTCTTGGATATCTGCACGAACCCTAGCATAAATTATAAATCAGCGATATATACAAATTGGCTTAGTTATTTACACATTGCTTACACATTGATTACTACACAATGCAATGAAATGTCCCTAGTGGACTAACCCGATATGATGGCTTGTTACAAAAATGAAAAAGGAAGGGGCATGTAAGAAAGAGCAGGAGAAGACACAAAGGACTTCACTATCGTACATACAGCTGATAACTATCCTCATGGAAATGTGAATACTTTGCACATGAACGGCCGCGCGTTCAGCAATAATTGCAATGTACAAATTTACTTGTTTTCTCTCTGTTGAAATCACCGGTCTGTCTGGGGAGTAATTCGACAGAAAGTCTTTGGTTTGTCCACCAGAGATCAATGTCTTTCGTAGTTGTAGCTTGTTCAGCCGGCTCTGTTATAATGAATATGTCAGACGCACTAATGGTCGTTTGATAGGGAAATGTTTTTTAGAATTGGTCTTTCAGAGGACCACCCGGTGGTTCTTGGTCGAGTTTAATAGACTAAAGTACTTTAACAGCTGCAGACTGAATGTTCCTGTGTAGTCTTCTTCTTCTTCACTCAAGTTTCAGAGTTTCTAACCATTTCGTACCTTTCAGCTCACGCTGTCGGTCACGCTGGTCTCTATTGTCTAATCATTTCAGCGTGTGGACTGCATTCTCTGGTCTAATGTAAATGTTCTTAAACATTTGGGACGTATTCAGCTGCCGCTGAACGTAACTGGTCTGTAGAGAGTTCTTCAGCGGGTCCTTTTAACTTGTTATGGCTTGGTGGCAGTATTTCGACAACTGGATGAGAAGCGTGCCCAAAGTAAACTGCCTGTTATTCAGGCCCAGAAGCTAGAATGTGCATATATTGGATAGAAAACATTCGACATTTTCCAAAACTGTTAAAATATTGTCTGTGAGTATTACATAACTGATATGGCAGGCAAAAGCCAGAGGGAAATCCATCCAGGAAGTGGGATATTTTTTATTTGTGTAGTTTTCAATTGAATGCCTATACAGTATGTGTTGGGTTAGGACCCTAATTGCAGTTCCTATGGCTTCCACTAGACGTGATTAAAAATTAATAAAAATACAAGTGTCTTACATCATTTAAAAGCTTAACTTCTTGTTAATCCAGCCACTTTGTCGGATTTCAAAAAGGTTTTATGGCGAAAGCACACCATGCGATTATCTGAGGGCAGCGCCACGTGTACAAAAGCATTACAAACATTTTCTAAACAAGCAGAGGTGTCACGAAAGTCAGAAATAGCGATAAAATAAATCACTTACTTTTGAAGATCTTCCTCTGTTGCAATCACAAGGGTATCAGCTACTTAACAAATGGCAATTTTGTTCGATAAAGTCCTTCTTTATATCCCAAAAAAGTCAGTTTAGTTGGCACGCTTGACTCAGTAATGCACCGGTTTCCCTCGTTCAAAATGCATTCAAATTAATCCCGAAAGTTACCAACAAACTTCATCCAAACAAGTCAAACAATGTTTATAATCAATCCTCAGGTACCCTAATATGTAAATAAATGATACAATTTAAGACAGAGAATAGTATGTTCAATACCGGAGATAAATAACGAAGTGCGCGCCCTCACCGATGCACGCCACAATACTACTGCCAAAATGGGAGCCACCTTGAAAAACTACAAATTCTAGCTCATTTTTCAAAAAACACGCCTGAAACTCTTTCTAAAGGCTGTTTGCATCTGCTGGAAGCCATAGGAACTGCAATCTGGGAGGTATTCCATTGATTTCCCCAAAGACAGGCATTTTAAAAGGTGTCACAAAGAAATGTTCCGGATGGATTCTCCTCAAGTTTTCGCCTGCTATTTCAGTTCTGTTTTACTCACAGACATTATTTTAACAGTTTAGGAAACTTTAGACTGTTTCTTATCCAATACTGCCAATTATATGCATATCCTAGCTTCTGGGCCTGTGTAACAGGTAGTTTACTTTGGACACCTCATTCATCCAAACGTCAGAATCTTGCCCCCTAGCCTTAAAAAGTTTTAAGTACCCACGGACTGTTTGGGTTACGGAAATATTGTTTCAATATACAATCTTGGATGTCACAGCACTAAAACATCTCTCTATTTTGTAACAAAGGGATTTTTAACCTCCATTTCATTGTGTGGGAGAGAGTTCCTGCAGCTTTTTATGACCGTCATAAAACGGCCAACATCGCCCCTCTCGCCCCTCTGTGGGAGAGAGAGGGCGCTGTAGAGCGGACCCACTGCAACCCGATCCTTCAGATCTTCACAGGAGAGTCATGACACTGGTAATACCTGACTTCAAGCCTGGTCCCCAGTGAATAACTGGTAATACCTGACTTCAACCCTGGTCACCGGTGAATAACTGGTAATACCTGACTTTAACCCTGGTCCCCAGTGAATAACTTGTAATACCTGACTTTAACCCTGGTCCCCGGTGAATAACTGGTAGTACCTGACTTTAACCCTGGTCCCCGGTGAATAACTGGTAGTACCTGACTTTAACCCTGGTCCCCTATGAATAACTTGCACTTCCTGACTTTAACTCTGGTCCCCAGTGAATAACTGGTAATATCTGACTTTAACCCTGGTCCCCAGTGAATAACTTGCACTTCCTGACTTTAACCCTGGTCCCCGGTGAATAACTGTAATACCTGACTTTAACCCTGGTCCCCAGTGAATAACTGGTAATACCTGACTTTAACCCTGGTCCCCGGTGAATAACTGGTAATACCTGACTTTAACCCTGGTCCCCGGTGAATAACTGGCACTTCCTGACTTTAACCCTGGTCCCCGGTGAATAACTTGTAATACCTGACACTCTGCTCTCCTTTTTCATAGTTATGTGGTTTATGCGGATCATCATTTTCACCTATGTGACAACAGTAGAGGCCTCGCTGAAGTAAAACTTGTCCCAATGTGCAAACAAAAGCTTTTTATTCCAAATGAACTAACTATAAAAAAAGACTTGAGCCTCTCGGCAAAGTAGGACCTCCCTTCCAAGGCGAAAGGGGCGGGTGACAGATTTTTATCACAAATAATTGCTTTCTGGTAACAGGTCCTGGAGGCGAGGCAGAGATTGACACCCTCAGTATCCTCCCTGCCCACTCTCCCTCTCCTCTCGTTGCTTGCCTGTTAACATGCCCTCATTTCCAGCGCCATGCTGGGGAGGCCAAAGACTGCTCTGCTCTGCACTTCATTCATTATAATTATTTTGATTCCCTCTCTGTCTGGCATCTGCTGCTCTGGGATCGCTGATGGCTGACAATCATTTGTCAATCTCGCTGTGCTACCTGCCAATTATAGAAAGAAAGTTTTGCTTGGCCATTAGAAGAAACTCTGGCTCTAACAAGCAAGTGTTAGCGGACTAAAGTTGTTTGTGTTTTCCCCCCCTTTTCTTGCCTCCTGTTTTTTCCCTGCAACAACAGTAATAAGGAACCAGGACCCAGGACGCACAACTAGAGGAAGGCTTTCTGTATGTAGAGCTTGGCTGTCTGGCTCGAAGGGCAATGACTTTTGATGTCTTGAGCTTTGTGTGTCACAATGCAGTGCTCAGCCTTTTAAGCATGCCACTGGCTTGTATTGGAGCCAGGACATATGCTCCACATGCTGCTGGCTCTGGCTGTGTTTGGCTTACAAATGAATAGGAGCATCTCACAGTCTGCAAACGTTACGTGTCCAGTGTAATGTAGGAACCAGAGTGAGTGAACAGGGGTGGGGGGGTTGTTAAACAAATCAGTGCCAACCGTTTCAAAAACATGTCAGTGTTTCCTGATGTTTTAAATGCCAGGGCTGTGACAGGTACAGGGCACAACTGAAAAGTAATTTTGTTGCATTTGACTCATACTGTCTCACGTCTGCCAATGAACACAGAGTCCAACCATTCTCTAGAATACCCTATCAAGGTAATTGGAGCACAGTTGAATCCATTCTAGGTTGAAGTCCCCATCCCTGGTACAGATGTGCCAGATGCAAAAACATTGTCCGTCCTGTTTGTGCTTCTTCATCAATTTGATGTGTCGGCGGCCACAAAAAGTTGAACTAAAACTTTTTTGTCGGCAGCCTTACTCTCTTGCATCACACAAAGAGGCTAGTACAGACCAGGAATATGCCTCCGTGAGGAAATACAGACATCAGAATGCTTTCATGTGCATCAATTTGGATGAAAATGTATCTTTATTAAGCTAGTTCTTTGTGCACAATAGCCTATTGATTGGATAAGAACATGATAGTCACTAAATTACAGAGAATGGACATGAGTTCACAAATAATTTGATTTATGTACATTTATTTATATATCTTTTAAGGGTTTATTACAATTGTCATCCTGGACATGCACTAGTATTATCTGCAAATGTAGACTGAATTGTTGAAATAACACGGAAGTCTCTCTCCCAACAACTGACTTTATTTTAACGAGCTATATGTGAGTATCACTATTTGGAAGAACAATAAAGCAATGAGAGATAAACCAGATGAATATGTGAGGCATTGTATTTCAAAGAGCACGAAGAACAAAGCTGTGGAACTTTGCGTCTACCCTTTTCTTCCCAAAGAGCTGTTGTCTCTGCACTTGTCTCTCAACTCTGAACACTCAAAAAAGGAAACTATAGACTGCCCCCACCCCTCCCCCCACCCCCATTAGAGCAGAGTTGTTGTGTTTGGACTGTATCACACCTTCACTCATGGATAAGCGATTTAGCTTTTAGGTTGCGTTGTATGATGAGGCGTTTGATCCAGTCAAAATGACAAGTGGGTTGAGAAAAAAGGATAGCAAGTTGTTTTCTTCGGGTGTGAAATAAACACTTGTTTTTTTCCATCAGCATATTTTAAAAGGCATGAAGAACATAATAAAAATAAGACAAATTGGGTTCTGGAGAAACAAGACAGACACAAGTGTTCCCCTTGAATCAGTGTCAAACAATCCCCATAGACTTCACAGTTCTACCCCCATGGGCTTCACAGTTCTACCCCCATGGGTTTCACAGTTATACCCCCATGGGCTTCACAGTTCTACCCCCATGGGCTTCACAGTTCTACCCCCATGGGCGTCACAGTTCTACCCCCATAGACTTCACAGTTCTACCCCCATAGACTTCACAGTTCTACCCCCATGGGCTTCAGTTCTACCCCCATAGACTTCACCGTTCTACCCCCATGGGCTTCAGTTCTACCCCCATGGGCTTCACAGTTCTACCCCCATGGGCTTCACTGTTCTATCCCCTACAGTTAGTCAGCACTAACCCAGAGTTCTAAAGAGTAAAGGGCGGTTGTACCGTCTATTCCTTGAAACTAATTGGCAAGAATAATTGGGTGCTATTTGAAACTCTCAACATCTCACCAGATGATCTACTACTTGTCCAGTAGATCATTACTCATCACAACTGTTCCTGGCTGTAACTACATGGTCACTTCAATCAAACACACTGGGTTTCGCTGCTGGCAGCGAAACCCAGCAATAATCAAAGTGGTTGGGGGTTAGTAGGTGTTCTAGGAAGTGAACGACCTGACATTTTGGTGGGTTTGGAGATAATTGTGGGAGCCGTGCTGGCTCATCAAATTCTTCCTGGCAGCCCTTCTCATCTTCTGATTAGTCACAGTGTACACTGTTCACACAAAGGCTAATGGCTCTTCACCTCGTCCAATAAGAGGCAGATCCCAGTAAGACATTATGTAACCCAAGACTTTAGCACTATGTCCTGCCTGTGACCTCCTGCACCTGAGATACAGTGTCACAACACTAACTACACCAATGTTTACTTACAAGAATTCAGATAGTTGCACTGACACCCTCTCCTGTTGCAAACAAGCTACTTCACACCCACTCCCTTTTGTCTCACAGTTGTTAAGACAATGGAAAGTTGTATATGTACTGAGTATAAACTTCATCGTTTTTAATTGTCATATTGTCAATATAGTCAAATGCATGGCACTTTTTTATTTAGAGTATTTCCAGAATTGACTGGAATTGTAATGAAATTGACCCCAACATTGATATTTACCCATTGATTCTTGAATAATATAATTATGAATGCTTCATGCATTTTACTTGTGTCATTTGTTATGTGTAGGGTGGTGTGTGAAACACAAAACATCCAAGAATGTACACATGTTGAACACATTGTGTAAGTGAATGCCTGCAGGTAAAATCACCTCATACATCCTAAATCCCATCATCCTCTCACAGCTCATATCCTGTCACATAATGTGGTGCATGCTGGGATAGCCCTGGGACGGGATCCGTCTCGATCCATCTCCCTCTGGCATGGGCAAGTCTGATTGATTTATCAGCCCTTGTCTCTCTCCAGTCTTGTTTTAATGAGACAGTAATAGCCCATGGTCTGTCACGTGGGGGATAAATGTGAGAGAAGCGAAGAAGAGAAAATGTGGACAGAATATGTAACCGATGGTGCAATCAATCCCATAGACGCCTACACACAGAGATGGAGATAGGAAGATGGAGAGAAATGGAAATGGGGAGAGAGGAAGATGGAGAGAAAGGGAGATTGAGAGATCGAGAAATGGAAGAAGGGGGAGAGCGAGCCAGGAACAAGCCTCTCCTGATTGGCAGCAGCGGTCACTCGGCTCTAATTAAAGGCACTCTCCTGGACGCTTTAGCAGCGGCCAGACATTTTCACAGACATTAGCAGCATGGTGGCAAGCCCGCGCAGCCTATAATTTTTTTGCAGGGGCACGCCATGTCGCCAACCTGTGATTTTCACAGGAATTAATAACTCAGAGGTGGCTACATTGTTTTACCGACATGGTGCCACATTGTACACTTAGACTCCCCCCGGCTTTAGATACGTTGTCACGGCTGTTGAAGGAAGTGGACCAAGGTGCAGCGTGGTGAGCGTACATTTTCTCTTTATTTGGGAAAAAGACGCCGAACAAAACAACAAACACTACAAAAACAAACCGTGAAGTTAAAGGCTATGTGCCCTAAACAAAAGTCAACTTCCCACAAAGACAAGTGGAGAAAAGGGCTACCTAAGTATGGTTCTCAATCAGAGACAACGATAGACAGCTGCCTCTGATTGAGAACCACACCCGGCCAAACACAAAGAAATAGAAAACATAGACATAAAGAAACTAGAATGCCCACCCTAGTCCCACCCTGGCCTAACCAAAATAGAGAATAAAAGCCTCTATGGCCAGGGCGTGACAGTACCCCCCCCAAAGGTGCGGACTCTAAAGGGGAGGGTTTGGGTGGGCTTCCTTTTACGGCTGCGGCTCTGGTGCGGGATGTAGACCCCCCTCCGCCTCTGGCTCCCCCCACTTTGGTGGCGCCTCTGGTGCGGGGACCCTCGCTGCTGACCACGGACTGGGGACCCTCGTTGCGGGCTCCGGACTGGTGACCGTAGCTGGGGGCTCTGGACTGGAGAACGTCGCTTGGGGCTCCGGACTGGAGAATGTCGCTGGAGGCTCCGGACTGGAGAACGTCGCTGGAGGCTCCGGACTGGAGGCCTTCATTGGAGGTTTCGTGCCATGACTCCTCACTTGAGGCTTCATGCCATGGATCATCACTGGAGGCTTCTTGCCATGGATCATCACTGGAGGCTTCATGCCATGGATCATCACTGGAGGCTTTTTGCCATGGATCATCACTGGAGGCTTCGTGCCATGGATCATCACTGGAGGGTGGAGACGTATGGGCAGTCTGGTACATTGAGCTGTCACAGGGCTCACCAGGCTGGGGAGACATACAGGAGGCCCTGTCCTTCTGGGGACAGGCACAGGATACACTGGGCCGTGGAGGCGCTCTGGAAGTCTTGAACATAGAGCCTACACAACCCGTCCTGGCTGGATGGTTATTTTCGCCCTGCAGATGAGGGGCGCAGGCACAGGACGCACTGGGCTGTGCAGACGCACCGGAGACACAGTGTGCAGAGCCGGCGCAGGATAATCCGGGCCGTAGAGACATACTGGCAGCCAGATGCGCTGAGCCGGCATCCTCCGACCTGGCTGGATGCCCACTCTAGCCCGGCCGGGGAGCTGGACGGTAGGGCACCGGGCACTGGAGACACTGTGCGCTCCACCGCATAACACGGTGCCTAACCAGTACGACACTCGCCACGGTAAGCACAGGGAGTTGGCTCAGGTCTGATTCCTGACTCAGCCACATTCCCAGTGTGCCCCCCAATTTTTGGGGGGAGCTGTCTCTCGGGCTTCCTTGCTAGCCGAGTCCCTTCGTAACGCTGCCGCTCTGCTCTTGCTGCCTCCAGTTCCTCCCGTGGACGGCGATACTCCCCAGCCTGCCTTCAGCGTCCCTTACCGTCCAGGATCTCCTCCCAAATCCTGGACACGCTGCTCCTCCTTAAAAAGGGCTACCTAAGTATGATTCTCAATCAGAGACAACGATAGACAGCTCCCTCTGATTGAGAACCACACCCGGCCAAACACAAAGAAATGGAAAACATAGAAATAAAGAAACTAGAATGCCCACCCTAGTCACACTCTGGCCTAACCAAAATGGAGAATAAAAGCCTCTATGGCCAGGCCGTGACATACGTCTCATTTTGAAGTACAGATGACAAACTTATAGGTACATGCATTGTTCAAAACCTGTCATTTATAACCATGGATAGCTATAGCAAGTATTGGATGTTCATCACACAACATGAGACAGCATCTCCTATTCATACCTACACACACAGACTAGGCACTGCTGTTGACAAAGTGACCTGAATGTCGGCGCGAGAGAGATCCAAATGACAAGTGAGAAAGAACGAACAGATTGCCTCACACGAGAGCACTTGAGTGTCCCCTCCCCCCACAAAGCAACCAACTACTACACTGAATCTCCAAGCAGGAAGTATTACATACATTTAATGGACTGATACAACAACACTAAGAGAGAACAGAGTACTGTTACAATACAACACTAAGAGGGAACAGAGTACTGTTACATTACAACACTGAGAACAGAGTACTGTTACATTACAACACTAAGAGATAACAGAGTACTGTTACATTACAACACTAAGAACAGAGTACTGTTACATTACAACACTGAGAACAGAGTACTGTTACATTACAACACTAAGAGAGAACAGAGTACTGTTACATTACAACACTGAGAACAGAGTACTGTTACATTACAACACTAAGAGAGAACAGAGTACTGTTACATTACAACACTAAGAGAGAAGAGAGCTCCAGTACCTCTGGCCTGTAATGTAACGCCCTCTGCTCACTGTCATAGAGTCCTCTGTGAGTGTACCCAGGGAGCTCATTAAGGACAGTAGAACTGCTCTGTGGTCACAGGGGGCTCCAAGGGCCACTGGCAGCCATGGGGTCTGAATGCTCCTTCCACAGAAGCTTTCACACAGAAAGGCAAAGACCTAAGCCGTGATGTAGGGAGCTATGTGCGTTAGGGAAAACAAGATGAGCTGCAGTGACACTTCTGTTCACTTTGACAAGTGCACTACTTTGACGTTCACAAGGTACCAGTAGGTTAAAGGTTACAGATAGTTGTTTGTTTGCTCGCTCGCTTTGAAAGTGCTGATTTCATTGGTGGAAGTTAGAGGTTACAGAGCACAGTGCATCTGTAAGGCTATACCTTGAGTCATGTATAGTAGCTAGTTTGAGTGTGATAATGTCTGTGTATGTCTATGATATTGTGCACAATAACATAATAAACTCATATACAACTCATATGGAGAAATACAGTGCCTTCATAAAGTATTCATACCCCTTGACATATTCCACATTTTGTTGTTTTACAAAAAAGGTATTCAATCAATTTTCTCACACATCTACACCCAATACCCCCATAATGACAAAGTGAAAACTTGTTTTTAGAAATGTTTGCAAATGTATTGAAAAGGAAATACAGAAATGTCTCATTTAGATAAGTATTCACACACCTGAGTCAATACTTTGGCAGCGAGTACAGCTTTGAGTCATCTTGGGTATGTCTGTATCAGCTTTAAACATCTGGATTTTGGGATTTTCTTCCATTCTTCCTTGCAGGTTTTCTCAAGCTCTGTTAAGTTAGATGGGGAGGGGCGGTGAACATCAATCTTCAAGTCTTTCCACATAATTTCAATGGGATTCAAGTCTGGGCTTGGCTGGGCCACTCAGGGAGTTTCACATTCTTGTTCTGAAGCCATTTCAGCATTGCTTTGGCTGTATGCTTGGGGTCATTGTCCTCTTGGAACTTACATATCTGCCCCTGTCTAAGGTCGTTTGCACTCTGAAGAAGGTTCTCGTAAAGAATTTTCCTGTATTTTACTCCATTCATTGTTCCCTCTATCATTACCAGTCTCACCCCAGCAGCATACCACCCTGCATACCACTGCTGGCTTGCTTCTGAAGCTAAGCAGGGTTGGTCCAGGTCAGTTCCTGGATGGGAGACCAGATGCTGCTGGAAGTGGTGTTAGGAGGGCCAGTAGGAGCCACTCTTTCCTCTGGTCTAAAGAAAATATCCCAATGCCCCAGGGCAGTGATTGGGGACACTGCCCTGTGTAGGGTGCCGTCTTTCGGATGGGACATTAAACGGGTGTCCTGACTCTCTGAGATCATTAAAGATTCCATGGAACTTATCGTAAGAGTAGGGGTGTTAACCCTGGTGTCCTGGCTAAATTCCCAATCTGGCATTCAAACCATCACAGTCACCTAATAATCCCCAGTTTACAATTGGCTCATTCATCCCCCTCCTCTCCCCTGTAACTATTCCCCAGGTTGTTGCTGCAAATGCGAATGTGTTCTCAGTCAACTTACCTGGTAAAGTAATGAATAAGTAAATAAAAGTCTCCCAGTCCCTAAATAGCATCCCCATAGCATGATGCTGCCACTACCATGCTTCATGGTAGGGATGATGTTAGAAGGGTGATGAGCTGTGCCTGGTTTCCTCCAGACATAGAGCTTTGCATTCAGGTCAAAAAGTTCAATTTCTGTAAAATCAGTCTGCAGAATCTTTTTCCTTATGCTCTTAGAGTCTTTCACGTGCCTTTTTTGCAAACTCCAGGTGTGCTGTCATGTGATTTTCTCTTGTGAGTGGCTTCCATCTGGCCCATCTCTCATAAAGCCTAGATTGGTGAAGTGCTGTAGAGACTGTTGTCCTTCTGGCAGGTTCTCCCATGTCAGCCAAGAAACTCTGCAGCTTGTCTGAGTGGACATTGGGTTATTGGTCACCTCCCTGACCAAGGTCCTTCTTTCCCAGTTGCTCAGTTTGGTCGGGTGGCCAGCTCCTGGCAGTGTCTGGGTAGTTCCATATTTTTTTCTATTTCCCAATGATGGAGACTACTGTGTTCTTGAAAACTTTTAACACTCTAGAAATTATTTTACATCCTGCCCAAATATACAGTACCAGTCACAAGTTTGGACACACCTAAGGGCTTTTCTTTATTTTTACTATTTTCTACATTGTAAAATCATAGCGAAGACATCAAAACTATGAAATAACACATATGGAATCATGTAGTAACCAATAAAGTGTTAAACAAATCAAAATATATTTTAAATAGACACCCTTCAAGTAGACACCCTTTGCCTTGAAGCCCGCTTTGCACACTCTTGGCATTCTCTCAACCAGCTTCATGAGGAATGCTTATACTGAGCACTTGTTGGGAGCTTTTTCTTCACTCTGTAGTTCAACTCAACCCAAACCCTCTCAATTGAGGTGAGGTTGTGTGATTGTGGAGGCCAGGTCATCTGATGCAGCAGTCCATCACTCTCCTTCTTGGTCAATTAGCCCTTGAGGTGTGTTTTGGGTCAAAAAACAAATGATAGTACATTTGCAAATCCTGTGCTACGTTGTCTTGGCTGTCTGCTTAGGGTAATTGTCCTATTGGAAGGTGAACGTTTGCCCTCTGAGGTCCTGAGCCCTCTGGAGCAGGTTTTCATCAAGGATCTCTCTGTACTTTGCTCTCACCTTTTTCTCGGTCCTGACTAGTCTCCCAGTTCCTGCCACTGAAAAACATCCCCACAGCATGATACTGCCACTACCATGCTTCACTGTAGGGATGGTGCCAGGTTTCCTTCAGATGTGATGCTTGGCATTCAGGCGAAAGAGGTCTATCTTGTTTCTCATGGTCTGAGAGTCTTTAGGTGCCTTTTGGCAAACTCCAAGCAGTTCTGTCATGTGCCTTTTACTGAGGAGTGACTTCCGTTTGGCTACTCTACCATAAAGGCCTTATTGGTGGAGTGCTGCAGAGATGGCTGTCCTTCTTGGAGGTTCTCCAATCTCCACAGAGGAACAATGTTGGTCACCTCCCTGACCAAGGCCCTTCTCCCCCGATTGCTCAGTTTGGCCAGGTGGCCAGCTTTAGGAAGAGTCTTGGTGGTTCCAAACTGCTTCCATTTAAGAATGATGGTGGCCACTGTGGTCTTGGCAATGTTAAATGCTGCAGAAATGCTTTGGTACCATTCCCCAGATCTGTGCTTCGACACAATCCTGTCTCGGAGCTCCACTGACAATTCCTTCGATCTCATGGCGTGGTTTTTGCTCTGACATGCACTGTCAACTGTGGTACCTTATATAGACAGGTGTGTACCTTTCCAAATCATGTCCAATCAATTGAATTTACTACAGGTGTACTCCAATTAAGATGTAGAAACATTTCAAGGATTATCTATGGAAACAGGATGCACCTGAGCTCAAATTCGAATCTCATAGCAAAGGGTGTGAATACTTGTGTAAATAAGGTATTTCTGTTTTTTATTTTGAATACATTTGTAAAAATGTCTAAACATCTGTTTTCGCTTTGTCATTATAGGGTATTGTGTGTAGATTGATGAAGATAAAAAAAAAATCAATTTTAGATTAAGACAGTAACGTAACAAAATGTGGAAAAAGTCAAGGGGTCTGAATACTCTGAATGCGCTGTACAGGACCATGATTACCCTATGAGTTTACAAATTGTCTAAATCATGCACCTGTTCTTTCTAAATGCACACATCTAAATATAGATTGGTGTTAAAATAATGTCCAATTCAAATGCATTCCCGTCCCATTGACTTGCTACATGTCAGCTGGGTGGAAAGCATGCATTACCCTCTGGTCATGTACTTAAACTCACCCACAAGAAAATATTCACATCTTAGACACAAGGTGCCTGCTGTGGAGTCTCTCATCTTTAGCTGGATTAGCGCTGGGATGATGAGGGCCCTCTGGAGTTCACCCAACCTTTCACCCTGTAAACATTAGTTCTTGAGATGTGTAGGCCAATTCCCTTCTTTGGAGCCTGAAAACGATATATCCACATCCTACTGGATGCCTCTCTGCATGGTCCCAGTAGAGAAGGTTAAAGACCTCAGGTTGTGCCAGTCAGAAAGGGGAGGTTTTAATGTTGGGTTGTATGCTATAATCCTCCTGCTCATTGCTCCATGCCTAGGGGCATGAGGTGGGCGGGCGTGTGGGTGTGTGCTGCGCACTCAGGCCTCCTCTGACACAGGTAGGCACTGTTTAATCCTGATTGGACAGTCTCCAGGCCAGAGGGAGCGTGAATCATATCAAGCCCAAATTCGCCTTCTCTTTCCCTGAATCTCTTTCCAAGGACTACATCTTTTGATACCGACAACATTAACACAACTATGGATGTGAGTTAAAATGTGCTTAAATCCCTACTTTCAATACCTATTCGGGAAAATGGAGGCCTTTTCACTGTATCGAAAGAAGCCAAGGTTGTTGTTGTGTGTGGCTGCTTCCCAACAACACACGGTGTACCATCCTTGTTTACAACACTAACACAACTGTCTTCATGTTCTTTCCAATATTTCAATTACGTTTCTCCCCAGCGGATCGCTATTATAATTTTGTTGTTGGAACAAACAACCTATTTCCCCACTGTGTCCGATATTGCGATGATGTGGACCATTTTTTTCTCACAATGGAGCTCCCTCAACAGAGGCTTATCCATAATATTGACATCACAATTTATCTCTGACAAGGAGCGATGTGTTACGTCAGCTGATCCGGAATACAAAGCTCCGCAAGCCCCGCTAGACTATCAAATAAGCATCTGTTTTAATAATTTAAATTGGAATCCCAGTTTGTCTTATTGTCAAATTGAATTGTGTTGGCTGGTAAATTGATTGGGATATATTGGATGGTGAACTGTGTGACAGTGGAGGTGCCCTGCTCCTACTACAATATGTGCCATGATCAGGAGATGGTTAATTGTGGGGTAACATTTTCTTACTAATATATGTTATATTGTGTGCTATATTGAAGTAGCCTACATTCTTTTTGACACAAAACAGATTTTAACACGTTGATTGTGAATACTGTAAGGGTTCCTGTTCATTTTCCACTCTAGTTTATTCCACTGGGGCTTTCAATCCAGAGACTTTTGCATTTTCAGTTTGTTACTGTGGAACTACGCTGGGACGTCAAGAAAACATTGGACAGGAAAACAGCACGAGCAGAGCGCGAGCCGCCTGTATAAATTGTTCACAAGCTTGAGATGCCCATCATATTCTTGAAAATAGAACCAGAATGTAATATTACGCTGAGCACTGCGTATGCAATACATTGGGAAGAGATGGGAGCCAATTATACAAAGTGTCTTCCTGTCCACAGTCGTCATGCAATACATTGCCTAGGGCCTTCATAATGTCTAATAGGTTTTGAATGGTTGATTTAAAATACTCCCATGATCCAACAACATGGACTATCTGTTTGTTGGGTACCATAAGTATGCATTGTCATGCAAATGACCAGGCAACCACCTAGCTGCCTGTAATTGCACATGAGGAAAAGCAATCATCGGTGCAGCCTGAGAAAAGGATGTCAGATGACTGTACAGACAGAAAGGGTGAGGTGTGAAGACACTTAGGATAATTGTCTCCCATCTCCTCCCACACGTCACATACAGTAAGGACTTAAATGAAGGAATTGGTGGAAATTATTTTAGGCATTCAAAGCGCTGTATTCAATTACAAATCACCCATCAGTCACCTGGATGTGGAGAGCGGAGATGACTTGTCTCCTGTCACCTATATTTTTTAAATGACACCTCGGAATCATTAGCAATTCTGGCCTTACCAGAGTGTGTGAGAGAGAGAGATAGAGAGAAAGTGAGAATGAATGCATGACATAGGGATTCTGAACCTTAATAGATGTCAGACTTAGCAAGCCTCACTTCATAAGTGCCAATCTGTGGCAGATGCAGGTAACAGCTGGGGAAGAACTGCCCAGATGGATGGTGATGAGGCAGAGGACATGCATAAGTGGCAGTGGGATGGGTGTGTGTGTGTTTGAGAAGGGGGTGATGGGTAGACATTAGTTAACGTAGCCCTAGTGTGGCAGTAGATGGAAGCCAATTGGCAATGTGTCGGACTCTACTTTAGCATTGACATGTACACGGTCAGTTTTTATGAGTGTGTGCATCCATGTGTGGAGAGAGGGTTGTGTGGGGTGAGGCGAGTGCGCACCCTTATGTAGTTTGTGTGTGCTTACTGTGGTAACAGCAAAAAAGCTAGATTGAGGAAAACAGCTATATCATTTGTGATCCAATGACCTACTGGGTTTTGTGTGAGCGGAGAACGTTGCAATTTGCTTGTAGCACTCATTGTTTTATACTCTTTAGTCATTTTGGTGTAATCTGCCATTATAGACCTCATCTTTACTTGACTACCTTGAGAGAATGAAGTGACACTGGGTCAAAGTCAGATGGGAATTTAAATATAAAATGACGTTTCACATTCAGTCTGAATTTAACATGGGGAGTGGAGCACACATCTTTTGACATTCAAAGCATCGCCACCCCAAAAAATGTAATGCGATTTGACAGCTATGTCAGCAAGTAAATAGTGGGAATCTTAAACACTAATATAGTCAGTATTAATACAAAGCTTTGGCGAAGGTAGCCTCATGTGATGGTAAACAGCAACACACCACCAGAGGTGACATATACCCATCTTTACTCCAGTGGCCATGCCATGTGACAACCGAGGTTCTTCTGACCTGAAGAGAAGGCTGACCATTTTCTGGGCCCCAGATTCAGCTCTTGGAAGAGATGTTGCTTATTTTCCAGGATATCTTTTTTTTCGGGGATGCCTTTGGGGGTGGGAGCAGTCTCAGCAAAGATTGTACCTATCAATCTGAGAAGCAGGAAGCGGCTGCTGATTGCACAGGAAGAGAAGAGGGCGTTTAATTCGGGCCCTGAGTGGTCTTCAAGTCTTCACCCACATGGTGAGTTAATCTGCACTTCTGCTGAAGATAGGGGGGAGTGATGGAGTGAGAGGAGAGGGGGAGGAAAGAATACAGAGAGAGGGAGAAGAGATGGAGGGAAAACAGGAGGGAAAGAGGGAGAAGAGATGGAGGGAAAACAGGAGCAAAGAGGGAGAAGGAAGATGATGAACAGCTTGATATGAATGCCTAGGTTTTGTCATTGTCAACAAGCTGTTCGCCCACGGTTGAAAATCCCCAACGTCCCTTCCTCTATCCAGGCCCATCCTCCTCCCCCTTCTTCCTCCCCCTCCTACCTTCCCCTAGCTCTGTGGATGCCATCAGTGTTGCCTGCCGCCTGCAGTTCCTGCCCACGTGAGGTACTCCAACTCCCAGCATGCCGCTTGTGTGTGCAAGATAAATTAGATCCCAATGCATCAGGTTTAATGGCTAGGTTGAGTTGGCGGACGGCGGGAGCTCTGTCTCTATTACAATTATCACTTCTGTCTCTGTTACCGGAGGAGGTAGCACTTCTCCACTCCCTGGGATCGTTTGTGTTCAGGAAGACTGAGAGAGGAGAACAAACAAGTATCTGTGGGATTCTCATTCTCCATTCCAAATTCTACAGATGCATGCAGGAGAATGGCACAGTAGCAGTGCTGCAGTCCCCCAAGCACATAGCCAAACCTATCATGGGGTTGAATCTTGCCTCATCACAGTCTTTCTTCCTTTTTTCTACCTATTTGTCCCACTCGAAATTCTATCTGTCTGAAGAATTGCTGACTTCCCGATTCCATAAAACAATAAAATAATATCTGTTGTTTTACCCACCATTTGGAAAAACGGGTCAGCAATCAAGCCATGAAGATTGTATCGATAGCATCCTTATGTGCCTAGACAACATTTTTTGTGTTTCTACATGCGTCTTTTTTGTACACAATTCCCCGCAGTGTATGTTTAGGCTGCAGAATCCTGCCCTACATCCAACGCATAGGAAGAATACATTATGTTCTGCTGCTGTTGTCTTATTCTGTGTGATTAATTTCTTGATACTTCTGTTTCTGCTCCAACTTTGACAGAGTGCCTTGGTCGGCTTTGTTCGGGTTAGGCAGAGGGCAGAATATCAATTACACACCCTGTTGTGCCTCAGGAGGGGGAGAGGAAAAGTGATGCCCTATATCAGAAAAGGAAGCCTTCTGGTGGGGACGGGTGGTGTGGTGAACCATGGCAGAGAATGGTCTCTACACACATACACACACACACGCACACAACACACACAGACATGAAAGCTCTTACACTCACTCTGGGATGCCTGGGAACCTGGAGTGCAAGCGCCAGGTGCTGGATGGACCTTTCTGCTTGTGACAAATAGCATGGGGAAGGAAAACTTACAGGCCCCATTGAACTTTAGTATTGCTTTCATTTCTTCGTCATGTTCCCACAGAGATGAAATGGGATAGTCTTTTTTTACGGCTGTCATCCCAGTTGTGACTGGTGGATAAACGGCCTTGGTTTCTGTTCCTCCTTCTTCCTCTCTCTTCCTCTTTCTTCCTCTCTCTTCCTCTTTCTTCCTCTCTTCCTCTCTCTTCCTCTCTCCCTCTCTCCCTCTCTCTTCCTCTTTATTCCTCTCTCCCTCTCTCTTTTCCTCTCTCTTCCTCTTTCTTCCTCTCCTTTATTCTCTCTTCCTCTTTCTTCCTCTCTACCTCTCTCTTCCTCTTTCTTCCTCTCTCTTCCTCTCTCTTCCTCTTTCTTCCTCTCTTCCTCTTTCTTCCTCTCTCTTCCTCTCTCTTCCTCTCTTCCTCTCTCTTCCTCTGTTCCTCTCTGTTCCTCTTTCTTCCTCTTTCTTCCTCTCTCTTCCTCTCTTCCTCTCTCTTCCTCTCTCTTCCTCTCTCCCTCTCTCTTTTCCTCTCTCTTCCTCTTTCTTCCTCTCCTTTATTCTCTCTTCCTTGTATTGCTCCATGCTGCTAAACTTTACTGGACATCAATAGCCACAGGTATTGTAGTTGTCATGGTTTTATAGACATCTGTGTTTGACAGGATCACAGAAATCTCTGTTTGACAGGACCATAGATAGCACTGTAAACTCTCATTGTTCACATCTCAAAAAGGCCATGGACCAAATAGTCTTTTCAATATCAAATAGCCTTTTCATTAATAAAAACACAGTAGGGACTGTTATGCTTTTACACTTGAATACAAGTGAATAAACAACACTTTCCATCAATGAAAGTAAAGGTAACAGGTATTATGGATCGCTTCTCCATTTTTAATTTAACACAGGCTCGGTGGCGTTCCCCCCTACCAGGACCTGCCAGTCTTGCGAGTCCCCTGCGGTGTCCATGCCCTGGCCCCACATGGCAGTAGTATCGGTGGTGTCGTGTCCAGCATCGGCCCTAGGTGGTGATGAGGTCCTCCCCCATTAGTGAGCAACAGGCAGCGAGGGCCTGGGTCAGGCAGCCGGCGTTGTCCTCGTTAGTGTCCTCATTAACGAGCAGTGGGATTCCTAATTAAACAGCTCAGTAGCTGGTAAGTGCCCTCCCTCTATTCTCCCTGGGGCAGCACCTGAGTGGGGGAGTTGTCAACCCCCCCCCCCCCCCCCCCCTCACACACACACCTCTTTCTTACCCCTTACTGTCTCCATACTTTTGGTCCTTTTGGTAAAATAGATCCATGCTGTTAGTGCCATGCTGTTCCAATTCCAGTGTTCACAGAGATATTGGCTTGATGATTTCCACATGGTGACCATGTGACTGCTTTGTTTTGAGGGCAAAAATACACACAGAGACATTGTAAAGACACTCACACTCACAGAAACATTATAAAGACACTCACAGAAACATTCTAAAGACACTCACATAAACATTATAGACACTCACAGAAACATTATAACGACACTCACAGAAACATTATAGACACTCACAGAAACATTCTAAAGACACTCACATAAACATTATAGACACTCACAGAAACATTATAAAGGCACTCACAGAAACATTATTAAGACACTCACAGAAACATTATAACGACACTCACAGAAACATTATAAAGACACTCACAGAAACATTATAAAGACACTCACAGAAACTTAATAAAGACACTCACACTCACAGAAACATTATAAAGACACTCATAGAAACATTATAAAGACACTCACAGAAACTTAATAAAGACACTCACACTCACAGAAACATTATAAAGACACTCACAGAAACATTATAGACACTCACAGAAACATTATAAAGACACTCACAGAAACATTATAAAGACACTCACAGAAACATTATAAAGACACTCACAGAAACATTATAAAGACACTCACACTCACAGAAACATTATAAAGACACTCACAGAAACATTATAAAGACACTCACAGAAACATTATAAAGACACTCAAAGAAACATTATAAAGACACTCACAGAAACATTATAAGGACACTCACAGAAACATTATAAAGACACTCACAGAAACATTATAAAGACACTCACAGAAACTTAATAAAGACACTCACACTCACAGAAACATTATAAAGACTCACACACACACAAATCCACCTTCCACTATTTCCTGGTTAGACTCAAGCAGCAACTGTCAGAGTGACAGACAGATACCTTAAGATGCTGAAACACCCGCCCACACATAGATACCCATTCTTATGATTAGTGCAACATCAGTGTCACGGGTTGTTCCTTGTTAACAAGGATCCCGTAGGCCGAGCAGAGCAGAGAAGAGCTGGGTCACCTCCAGGAGAGCCGATGTTGCTTATTTGAACCCCTCATCCGTCTTGTGCTGGCGATGGGGCAATGTGTCTCCCATGTCTAACAGGTGAGCACAGCCAAGCATTACAGGACAAGGCCCTGTTGGACCCCCATGGGAGCTCAGCAAGCAACACACAACCAGCTGCACAGCAAAAAATAGACACAGGGACTCAACGGAAAATCTCCTGTACAAGGACAACAGAAAAGCAAGCAAGTTATTTAGATTTTTAGTGAAGCGTCATTAGAAATACCTGCCCATGGTGGTTCACAGTGGTAGGAAGTTATTCATTGTTACACAGAAATTCTACAATACAAAAATTAAACAGCATCTGATTGAAGCAGTGGTGTAGTGTTTTGAGCATAGCAGTTGCAATTCCTGTGTCGAGGGGTATGGTAAGGTTTCGAAATATGATATATTATATCACACAGAAAAAGTAATTGGCTCAGTCCTTACAAGTACCTGTGTTAGATTTCTCATCTTCACTTAGCAGAGTGCACTAAGCCTTGTTCTCCCTGGTGCTAATCCCTGGCAGGAAACAGCTTTCAGGGGATTAACATCAAGGGGGAAAGTATCACTTGTCGGAGGTAGAGAAGGGGGTGGGGTGGGGTGATGATGTGTATTCCTTCTCCCCTCTTTTCTTTGCTGCATGACTCCGAAGTGTTTCCTAAATGCGAGTTAACCACACAGTTTGACACTCTCGGTTGAGCGCGCTGGAAATCTTTGACCTCGCCAGATCTCCTCTCTGTAAATCCTCTGTAGACATGGTTGAACTCCTGTAGTCCCTGTAGAGATCCACTGGGTTAAAGCTGCTGAATAAACCTCTTCATCACACTAGCTTGCCTTGGTTTTAGCCCTTTGCAATGAACTCTCTTGGCATTTTCTGGATCATGTGGGTGATACAGTGTACCAAATTGCCAATTTCTCTCTGTATTGCTGTGTGATGAGGACGATTTTGGTAAAGTCAAAATAAAAAAACATAAGAACATTGGTTTTCACTAGGTTTCAAGGTTAACAATCTATAGTAGGTCTATGTAAATTATTTTGTTAAAAAACACATGAGAAGCTTCAACATCTTTCCAATTTGCATCCATACTTTATTGGACTGGAAACCATTCAACTAATTAATGTGCCAACATAACAAATGACTGATTATTGTTTTTGTAGCAAAACAACAGTTTGAGGTATGGATGTAATTCTTCAGAAAATTCAAAGAGGAGACATGACATATTCAAATGAATATAGAAAACATACCTACAGGAAGCCCACCTGCCATATTGAGCCCTCATAATACCTTTGGGATTATTTTGCACGGAGCTGAGAATAAACCAGTGCCAAGAAATCTGGAGGAACCCATTTCCTGCTGCACACATCCTTCCTGACAAGTTTTCGAAAAGGCAAATGTAACTTCCCCTGTTCAGTTCTTTTTTGCACCGCTACAAACATTCCAGTGTTTTTGTCTTTGGTTCCATTTCCCCAAAACAGTGGGCTCCTCAATAAGTGCATGGAGAGATGAAAGTGAAGCACCTCCTAGCAGGGATCAAAATTTCCCTTTTCCCCGACGCTACGGAAATTCCCGCTGGTCCTGACGGTGTTGTAAATACCCAGGATAAAAGAGTGCTTTGTCTGCTTGATGTTAGCACTCCCATTAGACAGCCAACATTGTCAGTTCTGTTGGTCTCATGTTTGAATCTGAAAATTCGTATTAATCCTTTGTCTCTGGTACCCTCCTAATACTATCAAGCTATGCAGGCTTCGATCAGAAGAAATTCCCAAAAAGGAATCATCTGAACAGGCTGAATGAATAAAGGCATGTGGTCTTTTGGGGAAATGATGTATTACTGAACACCAAAGGTTACCTCTTGTGTATTGCTTAGCTAGTCTTAAACGTCATGTCTTCCATTATTCAGGTTGTTTTGGGACGGTTGGCACTATTGAGGGATTTCATACAGAGGAAGATGAATAGATAATGTTATTCAGAAGACTAACAATGCAGGCGGGCATAAAAGACAGAACTACACAACTGTGGGAGGTCCATAAGAAAGTGAACAGTGTGGTCTCAACTTTTAATGGGTCATTGGAGGTTTGGCGTGATATGCAAAACCAAGGAGAGATAAATTATTATGTCTGACAAATACCTCAGCAGAGAGCAAATTTGTCGGTGGGATCTGATGACTTTTATATTTGTGGTAGTACACTGCATTCTGAACACCCCATCATGCACAATACTCATTCCTGCCTCAGGGCCTGTTCAGTGACAGGCTCTACTGTATAATACATGATCATCTTTATGTGATATGCCAACAACAATTATCTTCTCATGATTCTTCACTTCACTCATGCTGCCAAACATACCCTTGTAAAACTGACCATCCTACCAATCCTCGACTTTGGCGATGTAATTTACAAAATAGCCTCCAATACCCTACTCAACAAACTGGATGCAGTCTATCACAGTGCAATCCGTTTTGTCACCAAAGCCCCATATACTACCCACCATTGCGACCTGTACGCTCTCGTTGGCTGGCCCTCGCTTCATACTCGTCGCCAAACCCACTGGCTCCATGTCATCTACAAGACCCTGCTAGGTAAAGTCCCCCCTTATCTCAGCTCGCTGGTCACCATAGCATCTCCCACCTGTAGCACACGCTCCAGCAGGTATATCTCTCTAGTCACCCCCAAAACCAATTCTTTCTTTGGCCGTCTCTCTTTCCAGTTCTCTGCTGCCAATGACTGGAACGAACTACAAAAATCTCTGAAACTGGAAACACTTATCTCCCTCACTAGCTTTAAGCACCAACTGTCAGAGCAGCTCACAGATTACTGCACCTGTACATAGCCCACATATAATTTAGCCCTATCAACTACCTCTTTCCCAACTGTATTTAATTTATTTATTTATTTTGCTCCTTTGCACCCCATTATTTTTATTTCTACTTTGCACATTCTTCCATTGCAAAACTACCATTCCAGTGTTTTACTTGCTATATTGTATTTACCTTGCCACCAAGGCCTTTTTTTGCCTTTACCTCCCTTCTCACCTCATTTGCTCACATTGTATATAGACTTGTTTATACTTTATTATTGACTGTATGTTTGTTTTACTCCATGTGTAACTCTGTGTTGTTGTATCTGTCGAACTGCTTTGCTTTATCTTGGCCAGGTCGCAATTGTAAATGAGAACTTGTTCTCAACTTGCCTACCTGGTTAAATAAAGGTAAAATAAATAAATAAAATAAATAAAATTCATCCATCTGTTATTAACCATTGCTGGAAAACCTATTGACAACATTTATATGCACACAGGTCATTTCAGTCTCATCTGAGTAAACTATGATGACTTTAGTTGCAATCGTTTTAGCAATTTTATTATTTGTCAACATCCTATATGGCTGACCTTCCTCGCTGTGTTAAGGATGACACACAGGCCTGTGTGATGGACAGTTGTGAGTCACCACATTGGCATTTCCCAGCACTCACTATTTTGAGGGGAGATGGGCGTGAGATTATTTCTGCATTTGTCTGTTTGTTACATTGCTCCCTTTATTCCACATGTACTGTAGCTACCAGACTCCCAGAAGGAATCCATGTTGTTACCAGACTCCCAGAAGGAATCCATGTGGTTACTAGACTCCCAGAAGGAATCCATGTTGTTACCATACTCCCAGAAGGAATCCATGTTGTTACCAGACTCCCAGAAGGAATCCATGTAGTTACTAGACTCCCAGAAGTAATCCATGTTGTTACCAGACGCCCAGAAGGAATCCAGAAGGAAGCCATGTAGATACTAGAGATGAAGTAGAGATGTACTAGAGATGTAGATACTAGAGTCCCAGAAGAGATCCATGTAGTTACCAGACACCCAGAAGGAATCCATGTGGTTACCAGACTCCCAGAAGAAATCTATGTAGTTACTAGACTCCTAGAAGAAATCGATGTAGTTACTAGACTCCTAGAAGAAATCTATGTAGTTACCAGACACCCAGAAGGAATCCATGTGGTTACCAGACTCCTAGAAGAAATCTATGTAGTTACTAGACTCCTAGAAGAAATCTATGTAGTTACTAGACTCCTAGAATAAATCTATGTAGTTACTAGACTCCTAGAAGAAATCTATGTAGTTACTAGACTCCTAGAAGAAATCTATGTAGTTACTAGACTCCTAGAAGAAATCGATGTAGTTACTAGACTCCTAGAAGAAATCTATGTAGTTACCAGACACCCAGAAGGAATCCATGTGGTTACCAGACTCCTAGAAGAAATCTATGTAGTTACTAGACTCCTAGAAGAAATCTATGTAGTTACTAGACTCCTAGAAGAAATCTATGTAGTTACTAGACTCCTAGAAGAAATCTATGTAGTTACTAGACTCCTAGAAGAAATCTATGTAGTTACTAGACTCCTAGAAGAAATCTATGTAGTTACTAGACTCCTAGAAGAAATCTATGTAGTTACTAGACTCCTAGAAGAAATCTATGTAGTTACTAGACTCCTAGAAGAAATCTATGTAGTTACTAGACTCCTAGAAGAAATCGATGTAGTTACTAGACTCCTAGAAGAAATCTATGTAGTTACCAGACACCCAGAAGGAATCCATGTGGTTACCAGACTCCCAGAAGAAATCTATGTAGTTACTAGACTCCTAGAAGAAATCTATGTAGTTACTAGACTCCTAGAAGAAATCTATGTAGTTACTAGACTCCTAGAAGAAATCTATGTAGTTACCAGACACCCAGAAGGAATCCATGTGGTTACCAGACTCCTAGAAGAAATCTATGTAGTTACTAGACTCCTAGAAGAAATCTATGTAGTTACTAGACTCCTAGAAGAAATCTATGTAGTTACTAGACTCCTAGAAGAAATCTATGTAGTTACTAGACTCCTAGAAGAAATCTATGTAGTTACTAGACTCCTAGAAGAAATCTATGTAGTTACTAGACTCCTAGAATAAATCTATGTAGTTACTAGACTCCTAGAAGAAATCTATGTAGTTACTAGACTCCTAAAATAAATCTATGTAGTTACTAGACTCCTAGAAGAAATCTACGTAGTTAGTAGACTCCTAGAAGAAATCTATGTAGTTACTAGAGTCCTAGAAGAAATCTATGTAGTTACTAGACTCCTAGAAGAAATCTATGTAGTTACTAGACTCCTAGAAGAAATCTATGTAGTTACTAGACTCCCAGAAGAAATCCATGGGGGCATAAATGCATCTCAAGCAGAAGGCCTTTGCCGAGGTCAGGATCAGCAGCTTACACTGGATCAATGAGCTAATCATTACATTTCACTCCAGCACCCCACTACACCCCGGCTGACGCCCTCCTCCTACTCCCCTTCCTCTCAATCTTTCCTTAAAGCTAGAATACAATTTTTTTTGGACTTACTGTATAAATGAATGATATGTACCCATTGATTCTTGAAGAATATAACGTATAAGTGCCTCATGAGCTTAGTTCAACTGTCGTACCCTTCAGAACCCAAAATACAAGCTTGTTTTACTCCAATGTTTGTAAACAACATACACGCAAACAAACACTTTATAGCCTCAAAACATGGTTAACACTATAATTTTGATATAATGGATGGTCAGTTCATGCATCCATAGCTCTGTCTATGAATTTAAGAGTGGTACTTTTCTAGTTTTTTAGCAAAACATAGGCAAGGTGCTTGCTTTGTTATTGTTTCAACTGCAATTCTAGCTTTGATTCCTCTGCTGAAAGACTGATGTTTCCTCACCTCTTTTACCCCTGCTTTTTTACTTTGTGTGGGGCTGCATATGTGGTAAAAAGCTCTGCAGCTCCACAGTACTTTAACTTTCATGTGTACCTCCAGCCTTACTTTCTTGGGTGACTTCATCTACTGTGATGAATGTGATACTGGGACCATATTCTGTTACCCTGCATTATTTAGTGCTTTGGTAGATTTTCTTAATCAGGGTGACTTACGATTTCACACATTTTGCAGCTTTTGAGCAGCTGAGGCATCTCAATAACACCAACCATTCACTGCAAGGCCTTGGAGAGAGAGAGAGAGAGAGAGAGAGAGAGAGAGAGAGAGAGAGAGAGAGAGAGAGAGAGAGAGAGAGAGAGAGAGAGAGAGAGAGAGAGAGAGAGAGAGAGAGAGAGAGAGAGAGAGAGAGAGAGAGAGAGAGAGAGAGAGAGAGAGAGAGAGAGAGAGAGAGAGAGAGAGAGAGAGAGGAAGAACAAGAGGAACATACTGTACAAGGAGGCTTAAAAATGAGCAATAGAGAAGGGGGTGTTTAAACTCACAGCTATAGATGTCATCTTGTCCTTTCGTTCTGCTTCAAGATGGTTTGATGAACACTTGATTTGTCGTCAAAGTGGCATAGAATACATTTATTCTATTATAGTGAAGGAATCAGTGTATCTTCATTCAAATTAAACTTTTTTTCATAGAATTGAGAGTTAGACTTGGTTATGTTTTGAAAAACTTTATGAATATTTGATCCTTTGAAAAGGGCTACCTTAAAGGGAGAATCCACTCAAAATCTATCTTTTGGTATTTTTTTCATTAGTCCAATGTTGAAACATTCCCAAAATTGTCACAGGCTACATCATCATGATGATGCGATATCTAGAAAACTTGACTGCTGACATGCAAAATATTTTGGCCCTCTATCAACAGTGGACTAGTTTAAAAAAATACCCTTAAATGCAGTGGCAGTTCATTTGTGATTCGTGTGATTTTATTCTGTGACCATGATAATGAATCATTTTCCATGGTTGTGAGATGTAATTACCTCCATATTTAATAGTCCTCTGACCGAGATCTGATAAAACATTTCCTTAACATTACAAAGTATGGTTGGAAATGTTTCATTTTGCTGACTGCCTTTCCAATGAGGGATGACTACTGCTAATATCACAGAAAGCATCTGGTAAACTACTTACCGCTAACTTTTGCACTGTAGCTGACTAAATAAAACAGATAGACCCCTTTTGCAACATATTACAATATCGAGGTCAACCATACGTCACTGCAAGGTTTTCTTACTCCCCTGGAATGAGCTCATGACCTTTAAAGTATGCTAAATTAGCAAAGCTGTCAAGGACACAAAGCCTTGAGGTAAGCATAGTACGAGCTGCACCATTAGAAGACACACAATTTGGTTGCTTTATTTAGCAGGTGGAGTTTATTCCCAGTCATCAAATCCCACTTGAAGAGAACAGCTGACGTAGCTGAAACGGTGGGAGACCAAAATAAGCTCCATCAACAGAACTGATAATATTTCATATCCCCTGGTCCTCTTTTTTTTGTTTTTTTTTTGTACTCTTTCTAATTCTAGGAGGAGAGCCTATTTTTCAGACCCAATCCTTACCTCACACGACCTCTAGCTACAAAAAAGGTCACTTCCAGACGAACCTGTATTCCACCTAGTCAGAACCAGCTGGTCATTAAGTGGGATTGTTTCCTAGATCAAATGCCTTTGGAAAGCGGGGCTGTCTCCCAGGGTTGTTTGTAGCTCTCCTGTAAAAAAAATGAAGTTCTGTTGGGAGTAACAGAAAGTGACGACCATGAAAAGAAGTCTCTCATTAATCAAGAAGCCGACCCGGCTAACAATACAGGGAAAGGTTTTTCAATGATTTGGTGGCATTGTCAAACGTGTTGGATTGCTGTGTAGATGTGTTTTCAGCTATTACATGCACTTTTTTTTACTGCAGTGGACTGCTACATGTTAAAGTTTGTATTTCTAAATTCACAATGTGTGTCTGCTGATTATGTGGATTATGTTAATTATATTTCTATATGTTACTAGGCTACATATTTCCTAAAGAGTCTGTTACAGTAATTCCAGGGGTTTTAGGTTCTACCCTTCTCCTAATTAGCAATAAGCAGAGGATGCATCTATTTGATTAAATAAGCTAAATGAGCAGGCAAAACACATGCGTTTACATTTTAAAGATAAATATTGTACATTTATGTAACATCTCACTGGGCACAAATGTCAGTTCAAAGTTTATTTTTCAATTAGGCTTCACTTGCTTGAGTTGTCAACTAATGTGACTTCAATGTGAAATAAACAAAAAATGGATTTAGGTTAAAAGTTTGATAAAAAAAAGATGGAATTCATTCATGTAAAGGACTTTTTGCAAATCCATATTGATTCAAAGTGATCACATTTGTTGTTGTTGTTGAAATGACATGTAAACAATGTTGATTTAACCAGCTTTTGTCCAGTGGGATGGCACTTTCCACAATTATTCCTAAAGCTGCTTCATGGTAATGCTTTCGATCAATATCATGGATGTTAAATGGTTAGCAGGGCTGTAATCTAAGGAGAGTGCAAAAGGTTGGCTCTCATTTGACTTTGGGACAATAGCTCCTGTTAGCAGGTGGATAGACAGCACAAAGTAGCACACTGCATCCTTAAAAAGGTCATCAAAAATGCCGAAATTTCAATCCCCAACTACAACATTTTCCGTCAAGATAGAACTGCCAAAGGGGGCGGAGTTGCAATCTACTGCAGCGGAAGCCTGCAGAGTTCTGTCATACTATCCAGGTCTGTGCCCAAACACTTCTACTTTTAAAAATCCATCTTTCCATAAATAAGTCTCTCACTGTTGCCGCTTGCTATAGACCCCACTCAGCCCCCAGCTATGCCCTGGACACCATATGTGAAGTGATTGCGCCCCATCTATATTCAGAGTTTGTACTGTTAGGTGACCTAAACTGGGTTATGCTTAGCACCCCGGCCATCCTACAATCTAAACTAGATGCCCTCAATCTCACACAAATTATCAAGGAACCTACAAGGTACAACCCTAAATCCGTAAACATGGGCACCCTCATAGATATCACCCTGACCAACTTGCCCTCTAAATACACCTCTGCTGTCTTCAACTAGGATCTCAGCAATAACTTCTAATTGCCTGCATCTATAATGGACCCGCGGTCAAATGATCACCCCTCATCACTGTCAAACACCCCCTGAAACCCTTCATCGAGCAGGCCTTTCTAATCGACCTGGCCCAGGTATCCTGGAAGGATATTGACCTCATCCTGTCAGTAGAGGATGCCTGGTTGTTCTTTAAAAGTGCTTTCCTCACCATCTTAAATAAGCATGCCCCGTTCAAAAAATGTAGAATTAAGAACAGATATAGTCCTTGGTTCACTCCAGACCTGACTGCCCTTGACCAGCACAAAACATCCTGTGGCGTACTGCATTAGCATCGAATAGCCCCCAAGATATGCACATTTTCAGGGAAGACAGGAACCAATATACACAGTCAGTTAGGAAAGCTAAGGCTAGCTTTTTCAAACAGAAATTTGCGTCCTGTAGCACTAATTCCAAAATGTTTTGGGACACCATGGAGAATAAGAGCACCTCCTCACAGCTGCCCACTGCACTGAGGCTAGGAAACACTGTCACCAAGCATTTTTCTACAGCTGGTCATGATTTCCTCCTGGCTACTCCTACCCCGGCCAACAGCTATGCACTCCCTGCAGCAAATTGCCAAAGCCCCCCACCACCGCTTCTCCTTCCTTCACACAAATCCAGACAGCTGATGTTCTGAAAGAGCTGCAAAATCTGGATCCCCACAAATCAGCTGGGCTAGACAATCTGGACCCTCTCTTTCTAAAATTATCCACCAATTCTACTATTACTAGCCTCTCGTATCGTCTGAGATCCCTAAAGATTGGAAAGCTGCAGCGGTCATCCCCCTCTTCAAATTCTCGAGCCTACAATTTTCGCTCTATATATCAATGATGTCCCTCTTGCTGCTGGTGATTCTCTGATCCACCTCTACACAGACAACACCATTGTGTATTCATTGGCCCTTCCCTGGACACTGTGTTAACAAACCTCAAACGAGCTTCAATGCCATACAACTGCTCCTCAATGCTATTAAAACTAAATGCATGCTCTTCAACCGATTGCTGCCCGCTCCCGCCCACCCGCCTAGCATCTCTACTCTGGACGGTTATGACTTAATATATGTGGACACCTACAAATACCTAAGTGTCTGGTTTGACAGTAAACTCTCCTTCCAGACTCACATTAAGCATCTCCAATCCAAAATGATATCTAAAATCGGCTTCCTATTTCGCCACAAAGCCTCCATCACTTATGCTGCCAAACATACCCTCGTAAAACAGACTATCCCACCTATCCTTGACTTCAGCGAAGTCATTTACAAAATAGCCTCTAACACTCTACTCAGCAAATTGGATGCAGTCTATCACAGTGCCATCCGTTTTGTCACTAAAGCCACATATTCTATCCACCAATGCGATCTGTATGCTCTCATTGGCTGGCCCTCGCTTCATATTCGTCACCAAACCCACTGGCTCCAAGCCATCTTTGCTAGGTAAAGCCCCGCCTTATCTCAGCTCACTGGTCACCATAGCTACACCCACCCTTAGCACACACTCCAGCAGGTATATTTCACTGGTCATCCCCAAAGCTAACACCTCTTTGGCCGCCTTTCCTTTCAGTTCTCTGCTGCCAATGACTGGAACGAATTGCAAAAATCACGGAAGCTGGAGACTTATAAACTCAGCAAAAAAATAAACGTCCTCTCACTGTCAATTGCATTTATTTTCAGCAAACTTAACATGTGTAAATATTTGTATGAATATAACAAGATTCAACAATTGAGACACAAACTGAACAAGTTCCCCAGACATGTGACTAGAGAGAAATATAATAATGTGTCCCTGAACAAAGGGGGAGGGGGGGTCAAAATCAAAAGTAACAGTCAGTATCTGGTGTGGCCACCAGCTGCATTAAGTACTGCAGTGCATCTCCTCCTCATGGACTGCACCAGATTTGCCAGTTCTTGCTGTGAGATGTTACCTCACTCTTCCACCAAGGCACCTGCAAGTTCCCAGACATTTATGGGGGGAACGGCCCTCACCCTCCGATCAAACAGGTCCCAGACGTGCTCAATGGGGTTGAGATCCGGGCTCTTTGCCATGACAGAACACTGCCATTCCTGTCTTGCAGGAAATCACGCAGTATGACTGGTGGAATTGTCATGCTGGAGGGTCATGTCAGGATGAGCCTGCAAGAAGGGTACCACATGAGGGAGGAGGATGTCTTCCCTGTAACGCACAGCGTTGAAATGCCTGCAATGACAACAAGCTCAGTTCGATGATGCTGTGACACACTGCCCCAGACCACGACGGACCCTCCACCTCCAAATCGATCCCACTCCAGAGTACAGACCTCGGTGTAATGCTCATTCCTTCGACGATAATCGCAAATCCGACCGTCACCCTTGGTGAGACAAAACCGTGACTCGTCAGTGAAGAGCACATTTTGCCAGTCCTGTCTGGTCAAGCGACGGTGGGTTTGTGCCCATAGGTGACGTTGTTGCCGGTGATGTCTGGTGAGGACCTGCCTTACAACAGGCCTACAAGCCCTCAGTCCAGCCTCTCTCAGCCTATTACAGACAGTCTGAGCACTGATGGAGGGATTGCGTGTTCCTGGTGTAACACAGGCAGTTGTTGTTGCCATCCGGTAGCTGTCCCGCAGGTGTGATGTTTGGATGTACCGATCCTGTGCAGGTCTTGTTACACGCGGTCTGCCACTGCGAGGATGATCAGCTGTCCATCTTGTCTCCTTGTAGCACTGTCTTAGGCGTCTCACAGTACGGACATTGCAATTTATTTCCCTGGCCACATCTGCAGTTCTCATTCCTCCTTGCAGCATGCCTAAGGCAAGTTCACGCACATTTATTTTGGTGTTTTTCAGAGTCAGTAGAAAGGCCTCTTTAGTGTCCTAAGTTTTCATAACTGTGAACTTAATTGCCTACCGCCTGTAAGCTTTCTTAACAACCGTCCCACAGGTGCATGTTCATTAATTGTTTATGGTTCATTGAACAAGCATGGGAAACAGTGTTTAAACCCTTTACAATGAAGATCTGTGAAGTTATTTGGATTTTTACGAATTATCTTTGAACGATAGGGTCTTGAAAAAGGGAAGTTTCTTTTTTGCTGAGTTAATCTCCCTCACTAACTTTAAGCACCAGCTGTCAGAGCAGCTTACCGATCACTGTACCTGTACACATCGCATCTGTAAATAGCCCACCCAACTACCTCATCCCCATATTGTTATTTTTTCTGTTGCTCTTTTGCACCCCAGTATCTCTACTTGTACATCATCATCTGCACATCTATCACTCCAGTGTTAATGCTAAATTGTAATTACTTTGCCACTATGGCCTATTTATTGCCTTACCTTCCTAATCTTACTACATTTGCACACACTGTACATAGATTTTCTATTGTGTTATTGACCGTATGTTTTTTTATCCCATGTGTAACTCTGTGTTGTTTGTGTCGCACTGCTTTGCTTTATCTTGGCCAGGTCGCAGTTGGAAATGAGAACTTGTTCTCAACTGGCCTACCTGGTTAAATAAAGGTTAAATAAATAATAAAAAAAACACGACTGCAGCATGTTAACACCCCACTGATTACATGCAGTACTGTAGTGTACACGCATACGCACACACACACTCACTCAAGTGGTGGATGGATGGAAGAATGACCCCCTGAGTAGCAATGTGCTTTTAGTGAGTGTTTTAGTTCCCACTTCAGGTGGACCAGAGATATCTCACAGCGTCTCAGTGAAAAAATTAATGACTTATTTTGTCTTTGATTTTCCCACATGGTTGTCAGCTTTTCATTGTTTTAGTGGCTTTCTCAACATAAGTAGAGAATATTATGCTGATTTCTACAGAAACTACAAAGAAGGTTTCATAGTCAAAAGGATGATAAAAAAAGGCATTTCCTGTCGGCCAAGGCCAGGTCAGAGTGGTTGTCCTTGCTGGCAGATAAATGCTGCGTTCAAAACAACTCAAACTCAGAACCACCGAGTTAAAATGTGCATACGTTTTTTTTACATAGAGCTTCCTATTGGTTGTGGGAATGGTTGCATCTGTGAAATTTTTGAGAAGTGGAATTGTTTCGATTTTTTGTGCATCCTCCGCTCCCACAGGAAGTGGCTGCTTCACATCACACGGCTCATGGAAACAACCTGTGGCATGCTTTGTTCTCCGGGACAGGGTGTAGAGGTGGATCAAATAAAAAGTAATTTTCCTGGTGTTTGTGATGCCCGCCGTTTCCTGAGACGTAGACCCAGTGGAAATGACGAGACTGGGAATACCCTGTCTGTCTTGTTGAGCTTTGACAGAGAGTCTCTGCCTAATAATGTCAGGTTAGGATATATTTGCTATTCTGTGAGGTCTTATGTTCCGAACCTACTACAGTGCTTTAGGTGCCATGGATTTGGACATGTTGCAGCAGCATGTAGAAGGGAGATCCCACGATGTGAGAAATGTGCAGGAGGGCATTGTCAGAGTAAGTATACAGTTGGCATGTAGCCCATGTAGCTGTGGATCCGAAGGACCCTTTGAGAGAGAGACAGGTTGAGATTTCCAGAGTTCGAGTGGGGCAGAAAGTGTCCTTTGCTGAGGCAGTGAAGGGAGTAGAGGAAAGCCCAAGGGTGGAGCGATTCGACTGGGAGCCCCACAGTGAGTAGGCCTGAAAAGAGAGATCCAGAAAGGAGGAGTTTTAGTAAAGTTGGATTTCTTGAGTTTATATCCATGGTGATCAACTGCACTGCACTGATGGAGTGGAAATCACAGAAGATAGATTTGGTAGTTGCAGCAGCACAGAACTATTTTGGTGTGAGAGATTTTAGTGCAGATTATCTACAGGAAGTTTTGAGAGAAGGGGTTCCATCCTCCCAGACCGACTGCCTGGTGTAGGATCGTTTAGGGTCAAAGTAGTGGGATGGGGTGGTGGATTTTGGGGGATAGTATATAGGTGCAGGGTTATATTGTGGTGCAATTTAAGATTTTCCCCTTTTCCCTTTTTTTCAGCACACCGACCTGCGAAAGGCAGAAATATGCAACACAGCTATGTACAGCTGTATTTGCCACTAGCATACCACCCTCTATACCACTGCTGGCTTGCTTCTGAAGCTAAGCAGGGTTGGTCCTGGTCAGTTCCTGGATGGGAGACCAGATGCTGCTGGAAGTGGTGTTAGGAGGGCCAGTAGGAGCCACTCTTTCCTCTGGTCTAAAAAAATATCCCAATGCCCTGTGCAGGGTGCTGTCTTTCGGATGGGATGTTAAACGGGTGTCCTGACTCTCTGAGGTCATTAAAGATCCCATGGCACTTATCGTAAGAGTAGGGTGTTAACCCCGGTGTTCTGGCTAAATTCCCAATTTGGCCCTCAAACCATCACAGTCACCTAATAATCCCCAGTTTACAATTGGCTTATTCATCCCCCTCCTCTCCCCTGTAACTATTCCCCAGGTTGTTGCTGCAAATGAGAATATGTTCTCAGTCAATTTACCTGGTAAAATAACGGATAAATAAAATAAAAATAGTAGTCATTATTCAGGCTGTAATACACACTAATGCCTTAAAAATGGTGTAAATGTTCCTTACAAGCCAGAATGTTGAATACAATTACATTTAAACATACTCTTTCAGTTGTCTTTGCAGTTTGTTCTTCAGCTGCTCTAAATTTGTGACAAATTACGCCAGTGTGGAACTGAACCGTGTACTGTACCTACTGGCTCTCTAAAAAGTTTTGTAAACAATGCTTTCCTGTGGATATTTTGTTTCAGATTTCAAGCAGATGAAGGACAAATTGCACAGACAACCGGTAGAGTAAGTGTAAATTATTTAAACATTTTGGTTGTAAGGAGCATTTACACGATTTTGAAAGCCTTTATTTTAGGCTGTATATGCTGTATATGCCAAGGAGCACCCTTTTTTGGTTCCAGGTAGAACCCTTTTGGGTTGGGTTCTACATGAAACCCAAAAGGGTTCTACCTGGAAACAAAACGGGTTCTTCAAAGGCTTTGCCTATGGGGACAGCCAAGAGCGCTTTTAAGTTCTGTACAGGATGTACAGTTGAGTCAGAAGTTTACATACACTTAGGGTGGAATCATAAAAAATAGTATTTCTACCACTCCACAAATCTCTTGTTAACAAACGAGTTTTGGCAGGTCGGTTAGGACGTCTACTTTGTGCACGACACAAGTCATTTTTCAAACAATTGTTTACAGACATATTATTTCACTTATAATTCACTGTATCACAATTCCAGTGGGTCAGAAGTTTACGTACACTAAATTGACTGTGCCTTTAACTTGTTATGCCTGCAATCCCACTACCGAGATCGATATGACAACTACCAGTGAAAATAGATGGCGCCAAATTCAAACCACAGAAATCTCATAATTACAATTCCTAAAACATACATGTGTTTTATATAATTGTATAGTTCATCTTGATGTTAATCCCACCAAAGTGTCCGATTTCAAATAGGCTTTTCAGCGAAAGCACTACAAACAATTATGTTAGGTCTCCACCAAACCACAATAAGCACAGCCATTTTCCAGTTAAATATAGCAGTCACAAATAATAGAAATAAAGATAAAATTAATCACTAACCTTGAATTATCTTCATCAGATGACACTCATAGGACTTCATGTTACACAATACATGCATGTTTTGTTTGATAAAGTTCATATTTATATAAAATATCTGAGTTTACATTGGCGCATTACATTCAGTAGTTCCACAAACATCAAGTGATTTTGCATAGCCACATCGTTTCAACAGAAATACTCATCATAAATGTAGATGATAATACAAGTTATACACATGGAATTATAGATATACCTCTCCTTAATGCAACCGCTGTGTCAGATTTAAAAAAAAAACATTACGGAAAAGCAACCCATGCAATAATCTAAGACGGAGCTCAGAACAGTAGCCAAATTAGCCGCCATGTTGGAGTCAACAGAAACCAGAAAATACATGATAAATGTTTCCTTACCTTTGATGAACTTCATCAGAATGCAGTCCTATGAATCCCAGGTCCACAATAAATGTTTCATTTGTCCGTTATTTATGTCCAATAGCTACTTTGGTTAGCGTGTTTGGTAAACAATTTCAAAGTCACATAGCGCGTCCACTATGACGTGACAAAATGTCCAAAAATTCCGTAACAGTCAGTAGAGACATGTCAAACGATGTACTGAATCTATCTTTAGAATGTTGTTTACATACATCTTGAATAACGTTCCAACTGGAGAATTAGAATGACTTCAGATGAGCGGTGGAACGCAGGTCCTTCCCTTGTGAACGCGCATGGTGAAAGCATGGTCAACTCGTGGCAGTGGTGACTATTTCCTGTCTCATTCGACCCCCCTTCACATTAGAGTCATCAGACAAAGTTCTATTGACTGTTGACATCTAGTGGAAGGCGTAGGAAGTGAAAACTCATCCATATCTCGCTGTAATTTTAATGAGAGCTTGGTTGAAAATCTGCCACCCCCAGAAAAAATCTAAACAGGAAGTGGAATGTCTCAGGTTTTTGCCTGCAATATGAGTTCTGTTATACTCACAGACATAATTCAAACAGTTTTAGAAACTTCAGAGTGTTTTCTATCCCATACTAATAATAATATGCAAATATGAGCAACTATGACTGAGGAGCAGGCCGTTTACTATGGGCACCTCTCATCCAAGCTACTCAATACTGCCACTGCAGCCAAAAGAAGATCAACAACTTGGAAAATTCCAGAAAATGATGACATGGCTTTAGAATCTTCTGTTAGGCTAATTGACATCATTTGAGTCAATTGGAGGTGTACCTGTGGATATATTTCAAGGCCTACCTTCAAACTCAGTGCCTCTTTGCTTGACATCATGGGAAAATCTAAAGAAATCAGCCAAGACCTCAGAAAAATATCTGGACTTCCACGAGTCTGGCTCGTCCTTGGGAGCAATTTCCAAACACCTGAAGGTACCACGTTCATCTGAACAAACAATAGTATGCAAGTATAAACACCATGATACCACGCAACCGTCATACCGCTCAGGAAGGACACAATGATGAATGATGACACAATGATGAAAATAATCATGGCCTCTAAACCTTCAAGCTGCATACTGCATACTGGTGTAATTATTGTGTGTTCTGTGTAATTCCGTTTCTTTTCCAATGCTAACGGAATGGTGAATGAATGTATTAACAGTCAATCAATCAATACATTGTGATCATAGTGTGTTCTGTGTAATTCCGTTTCTTTTCCAATGCTAACGGAATGGTGAATGAATGTATTAACAGTCAATCAATCAATACATTGTGATCATTGTGTGTTCTGTGTAATTCCGTTTCTTTTCCAATGCTAACGGAATGGTGAATGAATGTATTAACAGTCAATCAATCAATACATTGTGATCATAGTGTGTTCTGTGTAATTCCGTTTCTTTTCCTATACTAACTGAATGGTGAATGAATGTATTAACAGTCAATCAATCAATACATTGTGATCATAGTGTGTTCTGTGTAATTCCGTTTCTTTTCCTATACTAACTGAATGGTGAATGTCTGGTGTCATTTTGTCTTCTTTTTGTATGTGAGAAGAGAAGTTGTTTCTTAGGAGACGGGAAATGTATATTTTACATTCTGTATATTTGAACAAATCTCAACTCCTTAAGAACTGGGATAAGTTACACATTTCATTGTGGAACATATTATAACGATGGTTAAAGCTCCTAAATTGAATTATGTCATGAGCATGTTTCCACTGTCCATACCTGCTTACACCTTTAACACCATAGACAAAACTATTACTCTGTTTATTTGAACTATTAAAAGGGCTAGGATTAACCTGGCTAGATTACATGCACATATTTAGAAGGGAGGATTAACACTCCCTAACATGTAATTATATAAAGAAGCCTTTATAACTGCCCAAATAGGCTCTCTTTATTGTGAACTCTAATAGGCCAATTTGGGTTGACATGGAAGAAGAACTTAATGCCCCATTTGGAGCATCATATTATCTGATTCAACACTTATCCAAATGTGGGTCTGCAGAATCCCATGGCATCAGACAAATACGAGAGATACATCTTCACCTTTCCTGACAAGCTCTGATCCGTTATGCAACAACCATAAATACAAATTAGGAGGACAGGTGGTTGTCTGGAAAGAGTAGTATAGGTTTTGTTTTAGCCTCAACACTGTGAAATGTTGCTTTTGCTTTTATTGTCAACTTGAATTTGAGTGTGGAAGACTGGTCCCTTGATAATGTCTGCAAGTGGCTGAGTACCAATGATCTCCATGATTCCATCCCATCATTCCAAGGTTCACAAACTGTCTGAAGAAGGCAAACTATTCAATTGTCCACTTTGCAACAAACATACTTTCTTTGTGTCCAGGCTAATCACACATATTGGCACATCACCGGCATGTTTTCTAATTACCTGTGGACTTAATGGGTGTGGGAAAACAAATAGATGTTTCAGGGTCTTTCGGTAACACGTCTACCGAAACCACAGAGAGATTTTAAGCACCAAATTAGATGAGAATTTCCCTCATGATGAATTTGAGACTGGGACTGATCCCATTAAAGATGACGTGAGAAATGCACTGTAGAGAGTCTGCCAGAGACTGAACATGTTCAAGCCAAAGAGATCAACACTGTGCAGCTAATTGAAGGTCTGAAAAATATTATTTGTCTTTTAATTTTGAAAATCAGGGAAGAATAGTGTCACAGCTACGGTACATAATAGCATTGTTGAGGACAGAACATTTTTTTATGCATTTATGACACACTACAGTGATGCAAACAGGTTTCATCTTACAAATGAGCAAATAAATGTGGATTGAGGAGGAGTGAGGAGTGACGGACTCCATCCTAGCTGGGGAGGTGCTCTCATCTTATCTACCAACATAGACAGGGCTATAACTCCTCTAGCTCCACAATGAAATAGGGTGCAGGCCAGGAAGCAGGCTGTTAGCCAGCCTGCCAGCTTAGTGGAGTCTGCCACTAGCACAGTCAGTGTAGTCAGCTCAGCTATCCCCAGTGAGACCGTGTCTGTGCCTGGACCTGGGTTGGGCAAAACTAAACATGGCGTTGTTCGCCTTAGCAATATCACTAGGATAAAGACCTTCTCCATTCCTGTCATTATTGAAAGAGATCGTGATACATCTCAAAATAGGGCTACTTAATGTTAGATCCCTCACTTCAAAGGCAATTATAGTAATTTGAACTAATCACTGATCATAATCTTGATGTGATTGGCCTGACTGAAACATGGCTTAAGCCTGATGAATTTACTTTGTTAAATGAGGTGTTGCTAACATTTACGATAGCAAATGTCAATTTACAAAAAAAATGACGTTTTCGTCTTTTGAGCTTCTAGTCATGAAATCGATGCAGCCTAATCAATCACTTTTTATAGCTACTGTTACAGGCTTCCTGGGCCATGTACAGCGTTCCTCATTGAGTTCCCTGAATTCCTATCGGACCTTGTAGTCATAGCAGATAATATTCACATTTTTGGTGACTTAAATATTCACATGGAAAAGTCCACAGACCCACTCCAAAAGGCTTTTGGAGCCATCATCGACTCAGTGGGTTTTGTCCAACATGTCTCCGGACCTACTCACTGTCACAGTCATACTCTGGACCTAGTTTTGTCCCATGGAATAAATGTTGTGGTTCTTAATGTTTTTCCTCATAATCCTGGACTATCGGACCACCATTGTATTACGTTTGCAATTGCAACAAATAATCTGCTCAGACCCCAACCAAGGAGCATCAAATGTCGTGTTATAAATTCACAGACAACACAAGGATTCCTTGATGCCCTTTCAGACTCCCTCTGCCTACCCAAGGACCTCAGAGGACAAAAATCAGTTAACCACCTAACTGAGGAACTCAATGTAACCTTGCACAATACCCTAGATGCAGTTGTACCCCTAAAAACAAAAACACATTCTCATAAGAAACTAGCTCCCTGGTATACAGAAAATACCCGAGCTCTGAAGCAAGATTCCAGAAAATTGGAATGGAAATGGCGCCACACCAAACTGGAAGTCTTCCGACTAGCTTGGAAAGACAGTACCGTGCAGTATCGAAGAGCCCTCACTGCTGCTCGATCATCCTATTTTTCCAACGTAATTGAGGAACATAAGAACAATCCAAAATGTATTTCTGATACTGTCGCAAAGCTAACTAAAAAGCAGAATTCCCCAAGTGAGGACGGTTTTCACTTCAGCAGTAATAAATTTGTGAACTTCTTTGAGGAAAAAATCATGATTATTAGAAAGCAAATTACGGATTCCTCTTTAAATCTGCGTATTTCTTCAAAGCTCAGTTGTCCTGAGTCTGCACAACTCTGCCAGGACCTAGGATCAAAAGAGACACTCAAGTGTTTTAGTACTATATCTCTTGACACAATAATGAAAATAATCATGGCCTCTAAACCGTCAAGCTGCATACTGGACCCTAATTCCAACTAAACTACTGAAAGAGCTGCTTCTTGTGCTTGGCCCTCCTATGTTGAACATAATAAACGGCTCTCTATCCACCGGATGTATACCAAACTCACTAAAAGTGGCAGTAATAAAGCCTCTCTTGAAAAAGCCAAACCTTGACCCAGAAAATATTTAAAAATCTATCTGCCTATATCGAATCTTCCATTCCTCTCCAAAATTTTAGAAAAGGCTGTTGCTTCAGTCTGGTTTTAGACGCCATCATAGCACTGAGACTGCACTTGTGAAGGTGGTAAATTATCTTTTAATGGCATCAGACCGAGGCTCTGCATCTGTCCTTGTGCTCCTAGACCTTAGTGCTGCCTTTGATACCATCAATCACCACATTCTTTTGGAGAGATTGGTAACCCAAATTGGTCTACACGGACAAGTTCTGGCCTGGTTTAGATCTTATCTGTCAGAAAGATATCGGTTTGTCTCTGTGAATGGTTTGTCCTCTGACAAATCAACTGTAAATTTAGGTGTTCCTCAAGGTTCCATTTTAGGACCACAAATTGTTTTCACTATATATTTTACCTCTTGGGGATGTCATTCGAAAACATAATGTTAACTTTCACTGCTATGAGGATGACACACAGCTGTACATTTCAATGAAACATGGTGAATCCCCAAAATTGCCCTCGCTAGACGCCTGTGTTTCAGACATAAGGAAGTGGATGGCTGCAAACTTTCTACTTTTAAACTCGGACAAAACAGAGATGCTTGTTCTAGGTCCCAAGAAACAAAGAGATCTTCTGTTGAATCTGACAATTACTCTTAATGGTTGTACAGTCGTCTCAAATAAAACTGTGAAGGACCTCGGCGTTACTCTGGACCCTGATCTCTCTTTTGACGAACATATCAAGACTGTTACAAGGACAGCTTTTTTCCGTCGACGTAACATTGCAAAAAATCCGAAACTTTCTGTCCAAAAATGATGCAGAAAAATGTATCCATGCTTTTGTTACTTCTAGGTTAGACTACTGCAATGCTCCACTTTCCGGCTACCCGGATAAAGCACTAAATAACCTTCAGTTAGTGCTAAATACGGCTGCTAGAATCCTGACTAGAACCAAAGAATTTGATCATATTACTCCAGTGCTAGCCTCCCTACACTGGCTTCCTGTCAAGGCAAGGGCTGATTTCAAGGTTTTACTGCTAACCTGCAAAGCATTACATGGGCTTGCTCCTACCTATCTCTCTGATTTGGTCCTGCCCTACATACCTACACGTACACTACGGTCAAAAGACGCAGGCCTCCTGCTTTCTAAGCAAACAGCTGGAGGCAGGGCTTTCTCCTATAGAGCTCCATTTTTATGGAATTGTCTGCCTACCCATGTGAGAGACGCAAACTCGGTCTCAACCTTTAAGTCTTTACTGAAGACCAATCTCTTCAGTGGGTCATATTGAGTGTAGTCTGGCCCAGGAGTGTGAAGGTGAACGTAAAGGCTCTAGCAACAAACCGCCCTTGCTGTCTCTGCCTTGCCGGTTCCCCTCTTTCCACTGGGATTCTCTGCCTCTAACCCTATTACAGGGGCTGAGTCACTGGCTTACTGGTGCTCTTTCATGCCATCCCTAGGAGGGGTGCGTCACTTGAGTGGGTTGAGTCACTGATGTGATCTTCCTGTCTGAGGTGACGCCACCCCCCCCCCCCCCCCCCCCCCCCCCCGTCGCGGTGATCTTTGTGGGCTATACTCGGCCTTGTCTCAGGATGGTAAGTTGGTGGTTGAAGATATCCCTCTAGTGGTGTGGGGAAGTGGCAAAGTTGGTGGGATTATATCCTTCCTGTTTGGCCCTGTCCGGGGGTATCATCGGATGGGGCCACAGTACTCCTGACCCCTCCTGTCTCAGCCTCCAGTATTTATGCTGCAGTAGTTTATGTGTCGGGGGGCTAGGGTCAGTTTGTTATATCTGGAGTACTTCTCCTGTCTTATCCGGTGTCCTGTGTGAATTTAAGTATGCTCTCTCTAATTCTCTCTTTCTCTCTTTCTTTCTCTCTCTCTCTCGGAGGACCTGAGCCGTACGTCCATGCCTCAGGACTACCTGGCGTGATGACTCCTTGCTGTCCCCAGTCCACCTAGCCGTGCTGCTGCTCCAGTTCCAACTGTTCTGCCTGCGGCTATGGAATCCTGACTTGTTCACCGGACGTGCTACCTGTCCTAGACCTATTATTTGACCATGCTGGTCATTTAAGAACATTTGAACATCTTGGCCATGTTCTGTCATAATCTCCACCCGGCACAGACAGAAGAGGACTGGCCACCCCTCATAGCCTGGTTCCTCTCTAGGTTTCTTCCTAGGTTTTGGCATTTCTAGGGAGTTTTTCCTAGCCACCGTGCTTGCTGTTTGGGGGTTTAGGCTGGGTTTCTGTACAGCACTTTGAGATATCAGCTGATGTACGAAGGGCTATATAAATACATTTTATTTTATTTATGAAGATGACGATCTCAGGGACTTGCCTAACAATTCTGCAGTATATGAGGAATACGGTGGTTCCTCCTTTAAATGCCAGATTCGGAGAAGCCATCAGAGCAAAATGTGTCAAAGTCCATTGCTGTCCATTGCAGTGAACAACACGCAATACAATGTAGGAGACTATCTGACCATTGACACTGCTCATTCAGAAGAGATCCATTGATTTATTCACTTATTAAGCACTGCACAGCTTTGTTTTAGCATTTTCATATGCGTTTCCTGTTCTGATGCACACTGACCAGAACACTGACATGTTTTTTTTTATTTTGTATATTATCAGAACACCAAATTGATGGCGAGACATTGATTCCATTGGACCAAAGAATGGTGGAGCAACTCGTTCCGATAACCAAAGTTTGAATCAAATTCACAAAATGGATGGAGAATCTAAAATATGTCAATAGGTAAGTCAATGTATGACTTTTGTCTGCATCATGGAATCTATCACAGTGATTCTATTCCCATTCTCTGTTTTTTTGTTTTCTTTCTGAGCCTGAAAGCACACAAAACTGTATTATTGTTGGTTCCCAGCTGCAGCAAACAGCCCAGCAAAATTACCCTTTATTCGTACATCCAAATGCCCCAGCAACACCTGTTCAGAAAAATAACCTGGCTTCTGCCCTGCAAAATGACCCAGCATCGGTCTAGCAAAATGACCCAGCATCATTCCAGCAAAATGACCCAGCATCTGCCCAGCAAAATGACCCAGCATCTGTACAGCAAAATGACCCAGCATCTGTCCAGCAAAATGACCCAGCATCGGTCTAGCAAAATGACCCAGCATCGTTCCAGCAAAATGACCCAGCATCTGTAAAGCATCTTCAGTATGACATATCAACTGGCCAGCAACAGGACAAATCAATCAGCCAGAGTCTGGCCATATGGATTTACACTTTCCCGAATTTCCAGCCATATTAAAATAAATACTTTTTAAAAAACGTGACATTCTCCGTCGCTCTACTTTGCTCTCGAAGTGGAGGTCTCAGATTGTGCAGGTGTTGTTCGACTTAATGTGTACAGTGCCTTGCAAAAGTATTTATCCCCTTTGGCGTTTTTCCTATTTTGTTGCATTACTGTAATTTAAATAGATTTTTGGGGGGCCTTCATGTAATGGACATGTACAAAATAGTCCAAATTGGTGAAGTGAAATAAAAAAAAACTTACTTGTTTCAAAAAATTCTAACAAATAGAAAACGGAAAAGTGGTGCGTGCATATGTGTTCACTCCCCTAAATAAGATCTGGTGAAACCAATTACCTTCAGAAGTCACATAATTAGTTAAATAAAGTCCACCTGTGTGCAATCTAAGTGTCACATGACCTGTCAAATGATCTCAGTATATGTCCTGTTCTGAAAGGCCCCAGAGTCTGCAACACCACTAAGCAAGGGGCACCACCAAGCAAGCAGCACCATGAAGACCAAGGAGCTCTCCAAACAGGTCAAGGACAAAGTTGCGGAGAAGTAAAGATCAGGGTTAGGTTATAAAAAAATATCAGAAACTTTGAACATCCCACGGAGCGCCATTAAATCTATAATTAAAAAATGGTAAAGGATATGGAATCACAACAAACCTGCCAAGAGAGGGCCGTCCACCAAAACACACAGACCAGGAAGGAGGGCATTAATCAGAGAGGCAACAAAGAGACCAAAGATAAGGAGCTGAAGGAGCTGCAAAGCTTCACAGCAGAGATTGGAGTATCTGTCCATAGGACCACTTTAACCATACCCACATGTACATACTACCTCAATAAGCCTGACTAACCAGTGTCTGTGTATAGCCTTGCTACTGTTATTTTCAAATGTCTTTTTACTGTTGTTTTATTTCTTGACTTACCTACACACACACACACACACACACACACACACACACACACACACACACACACACACACACACACGCCTTTTTTTCCGCACTATTGGTTAGAGCCTGTAAGTAAGCATTTCACTGTTGTATTCAGAGCACGTGACAAATAAACTTTGATTTGAAGTCTGTAAACAGTTGTTGGAAAAAATATTTGTGTCATGCACATAGTAGTTGTCCTCACCGACTTGCCAAAACTATAGTTTGTTAACAAGAAATTGGTGGAGTGGTGGAACAATTTGTTTTAATGACTCCAACCTAAGTGTATACTAACTTCCGACTTCAACTGTATTACCTGTTAGATATTACTGCACTGTTGGAATGAGAAATACAAGCATTTCGCTACACCCGCAATAACATCTGCTAAACAGGTGTATGTGACAAATAAAATTATATTTGATTTGTCTCTGTCCTCCATACTCTCCATCAATCAGTGCCATTTGTATTACAAACATAATTGATATTCTAAATGTTGTATGTTTCTCGTTTGCTTCAGGTACGCCACTACCCTGCAATACTTGGAAGTGTGCAAAGCTCTCATTCAAAAGTACCCCTCGTTGAGAGACCAGACAGGGAAGGGATATGTAAGAATTCCTCAGTTTTACTATTGTGCCTACCCAGACCATAGTGTGCTGGCCTGGATATTGTATTTTCACATTGTTAAACCATCACATTTCCAGCAACATAAGAAGACCATCTCTAGTCTGCTCCTCTGACCTTGGTCCCAATAATCCATCATGACATTTCTCCTCTCCACATAATTTTTTATGAAGTTATGGCACGGCATGATAAAGAATGAATACAAAATAGAACAGCAGCCACTTCCTGGCATAGCACAAGTACAGGAAGTGCAGAAGAGGTTTGGGAGGCAAGGGTAGAAGGTAAGCCCAGATGACACCAAAAATGAAGACTTGGCCAAAAGAGGGAAGGTAACTGCATACAAATAACGGCCCATATTTAGTGTGTCAAAGTCGAACCGCTGATCCTGGATCAGTTGTATGGACAGGTAGGGACCTGATCCTAGTTCAGCAGTCTGAGATGCTTTGTGGATACGGGACATTTTTGTAACGCAGACGCTGGGAGTCAGGAAGCAATTATGGGGGTGAATTTAATAATACAAAAAATATGGAACAATACAAAACAAGAGTAGCATCTGGACATGAGAAACATAATTAATGCTGCCTGGGGAAAGAACCAAAGAGAGTGACAGATAAAGGGTAGGTCATCAAAGAAGTGATGGATAGAGTCCAGTTGAGTCTCATGAGGTGCAGGTGCGCGTAACGTTGGTGGCAGGTGTGCGTAATAATAAGCAAACTGGCGACAACAAGCGCCAGAGAGGGGGAGCAGGAGTAGACATGACAATTTATTTTCCGATAGACTTTGACCGTGTTTGATCAATATTTGATCCTATTTATATTTGATTTTCAGATTGAGACTGGTGAGGATTCCTTCAGTCAGAAGTTAAATGTTGAAAAGATATAGGTGGAGTGCCAAGAAAAGAGACAAGATGAAAAGGATTGAAAAAGAGATCACTTTTTATAAAACAACAAGGCACCAAGGACATCTTAAAACTGTGCCCAGCACTACTTTTGTCAGCCATTGCAAGTAGACAAAAAGTCTGATAGAAAGAAATGGTAAAAAGCACAACTAATGTAACATAACCAGGTACTTCCATCTGAATCAAAGATATATTGATGATGCATTATAATCAAATAGACTTTCAGATTTTCTCAGAGATGAGAAGCAAATTCGTTATGGAATTGGACTGCAACATTCTGTCTGGATTTGGCACAATGGTTGACTAAATCATTGCAGAAACGGAGAGGAAGGGCGTGGGCGTGGAGTTGCTGAATCGATATAAGACAGCACTTCTCTCACACACGGAGGAGGTCCACAAAGTTTTTTGTTGTTGTAAAATGTACCGTGTTCTAATTGTATTGATTCTAATCCAGACATTTTATTACAGACCTTATTACACAGGTCTGAAGGCCACTGCAGCCATTTTATTACACACAGGTCTGAAGGTCACTGCAGCCATTTTATTACACACAGGTCTGAAGGTCACTGCAGCCATTTTATTACACACAGGTCTGAAGATCACTGCAGCTGTTTTATTACACACAGGTCTGAAGGTCACTGCAGCCATTTTATTACACACAGGTCTGAAGGTCACTGCAGCCATTTTATTACACACAGGTCTGAAGGTCACTGCAGCTGTTTTATTACACACAGGTCTGAAGGTCACTGCAGCCATTGTATTACACACAGGTCTGAAGGTCACTGCAGCTGTTTTATTACACACAGGTCTGAAGGTCACTGCAGCTGTTTTATTACACACAGGCCTGAAGGTCACTGCAGCCATTTTATTACACACAGGTCTGAAGGTCACTGCAGCCATTTTATTACACACAGGTCTGAAGGTCACTGCAGCTGTTTTATTACACACAGGTCTGAAGGTCACTGCAGCCATTTTATTACACACAGGCCTGAAGGTCACTGCAGCCATTTTATTACACACAGGTCTGAAGGTCACTGCAGCCATTTTATTACACACAGGTCTGAAGGTCACTGCAGCCATTTTATTACACACAGGTCTGAAGGTCACTGCAGCCATTTTGCTCCTACCCTACCTCTTCAAAGAAGATCCAAGTGGGCTGTACGTCACAGACAGGGTATGTATTTCCCAGCAGACAAATAAATTAATGCAAAGTAAGTAGTACTGTGTAAGGTGTGCTGTGCTCAATTAACTTACTGTTTGAAATATAACTTGAGTAACCTAATTTTGTGTACAGTGTGTAAAGTTCCCATCATCTACCATAAGAATTGAGGGGAATCCCTTTGTGGATGATTGCCACATCCAACTCCAGTGGTGGAACAAGTACCCAAATCTCATACTTGAGTCATTTTCTATGAATGTATCTTTACTTTTACTCAAGTAAAATACTACTTGAGTAAAAGTCTAAAAGTATTTGGTTTGAAATATACTTAAGTATCAAAAGTAAAAGTATACATCATTTCACATTCCTTATATTATGCAAACCAGACGGCATGATTTTATTTTTTATTTACGCATAGCCAGGGGTACACTCCAACACTCAGCCATTATTTACAAACTAAGCATTTGAGTTTAGTGAGTCAGCCAGATCAGACGCAGTACGTATAACCAGGGATGTTCTCTTAATAAGTGTGTGAATTGGACCATTTTCCTGTTCTTCTATTCATTTGAAATGTAACAAGTTTTTTTGGGTGCCATGGAAAATGTATGGAGTAAAAAGTACATTATTTTATTTAGGAATGTATGGAGTAAAAGTTGTCAAACATAAATAGTCATTTAAAAAAAATATATATTTGACCTTTATTTAACTAAGCAAGTCCGTTAAGAACAAATTCTTATTTAAAATTACAGCCTACCCCGGCTAAACCCTAACCTGGACGACGCTGGGCCAATTGTGCGCCGCCCTATGGCACTCCCAATCATGGCTGGTTGTGATACAGCCTGGAATCAAACCAGGGTCTGTAGTGACGCCTCTAATACTGAGATGCAGTGCCTTAGACCGCTGCGCTACTCGGGAGCCCAGTGAAGCACAGACACCCCAAAAAACGAATTCATTATTTTTTAAAAGTACTTTACGCCACTGTCCAACTCTTCCTGGATGGAGAGGAGCTACTCATTGAAGAGCTGTAGGACATCTCCATGGATTGTGAGTGGCAATGGGGGTCCACTTCCTTTTTAACATTGAGTATGCAGCATCAGTGAAAAGCACTATACTGTTCATTCAGAAATGTGTTCTGGGAATTGATGAGGGGGGTAAATTACCAACAAATGTTGTACGAATGGCAAACTTTTTTCTGTAGAGAGGGATAAGGGAGACCAGATGTTTCTGTGATGTCTGCAAGTGAGATTTCTGGGACTTTTAAAGTCAATAAAAGGAATTTGTGACTTTACAAGTTTGCCACTCAGTGTTATTTGTATTATTGTTAATATTACTATTATTGCTATTATTCATAAGAGAATGTTTGGGACATAAAAGGCTCCTGCAGGAACCTTAACACGCTAAAAGGTTGCAATCTGAGGAACCCCTAAAGGTGCCTCCAGGAACCTTTTTTCTTTTTTGTGTAGCGGGTAAATAGAGTCAGCCTTAGGCCTAAGTCCCTAATGGGTGAGGGCTCAGAAGCCAACTACTCAGACATCTCCAGCTAGACGTTTTTTACAAGGACAGTCTCTTGACTGAGGTTAGGACATGACAGGTATGATCTGCTTTTCTCCCTAAGATTGTCCAACATTCAGGGGCCATTTAATATCGACAGTGAGTGGTATCTGCTGTGGGGAATATCAGGCAGTTGTAATGCGTAAAGGAGCTGATCACATGGACCATATTCTTTGAATGACACACTGACCAATTCACCAACGTCAAAGCATTATTGAGTGTTCAGTAATATAAAGACAATAATATGCCATTTATCAGTAAAAAAAAAAAATCCAAAGCAAATTACAGTCATGTGTTTTATGTATGTACATTTTATTTATGGGTAGTCCAGGGAATCGAACCCACTATAATGCCGTTGAAACCGCCATGCTCTACCAACAGAGCTACAGAGGAACAAATACACTGTATGTTTGTGGCATTTTCAATCAAAAAATCATGCAGAATAAACCAAGAATTCGCATGATTTAAGCATAAAGTATCAATGAGTGGAGGACATTTAAGCTTGCATTAGAGCACAACAAACTAAAGTAATTCGGTCATGTAGTAAACACAACTCATCATAGCAAAGTTGTATTCAAATGAACAAAAACTGAGAATGACTGTATTCTTTCTGGTTCATCACACAAACAATTATTTTAGCTGGTTGCAGCCGCAATTTGCAGAGTGTTGGCTACCAAAACCTATGATTAAGATGAATAGTTTGCCATTATTTCCCATAGAATGATAATAAAACAATAGCTGAGAGACAATGCTGTACACACCAATGACAAACCATTAGATTTGACAATTCCCAGTGATCTCGTCTACAGTCTAAAAGAGTTTGGCTACTCATATCACTACTTGAAGTCTTCTTTTGTCTCCGGAGTGCAATTCCACACAATAGGAGTCACCACACTGAGTGATTGACGACTGACTGACTGTTCTCCTGACTACCTCTCCTCTTTTTTTAACCTCACATAATACTAATGGATACAGTCTGTCTGCTTTTTTTGGTGTTGTTTCGTACCCACCCTCAGCTCAACCAAATTGTCCTCGACAGCTTTTTATCTTCTGCAAAGCAATGCTCTCTTCACTGTCACTTGAAACATTTGTTGAGGGAGACTGTAGGAGGCCTGGAAATGGGTCCTTTCTGTTATGTCGAAGCATTGCTGTGCAGCTAGGTAAGAGAAGGTGGGACTGTTTTTTTTATGACACATATAGGTTGCAAAATGTATCTCTTCATTTGTTTCAGTACTTTCATTTTTTTCCCAGGGAGATGGTCTGTCTTACATAAAAAATATAATATGACACAGGTAAAGGTCAACCATCAAGTATGTGGTATTGTAGTGAGTGGTATTATAGTGAGTGGTATTGCAGTAGTGTGTGGTATTTTAGTGTAGTGGTAGTGTAGTGCGTTGTAGTGTAGTGGTATTGTAGTGCGTTGTAGTGGTATTGTAGTGCAGTGCTATTGTAGTGTAGTTGTATTGTATGTGTAGTGAGTGGTTGTGCAGTGGTATTGTGTAGTGAGTGGTATTGTAGCGAGTGGTATTGTATTTGTAGTGAGTGCTCTTATAGTGTAGAGATATTGTAGTGAGTGGTAGTTTAGCGAGTGGTAATGTAGTGTATCAAGTGATATTGTGGTTTAGAGACTGGTGTTGGGAGTGTAGCGAGTGGTTTTGTCATGACTGTCCTATGAGGATCACAATGGGTCAGCTTGGCAATGGCTGACAATAACCAGACCCACTGCCACCCGCAAAGAGGGGGGAGGAGGGCACAGGGCCAGTTTTGACACCTCCCAATCGTAAATTAAGCAGGAGAGGATTCTCTCTATCCTCCAATATTGACTAAATTAATGTCACTTTGACTCCAGAGACTTTTGCCTGCCCAAAACTCTAACATCCAGTGACAATGGGACTATAATTCTATCATAAAGAATGTGGGGAATGGTCAGTGGGGAGATATGGAAAACTATTGTCATATGGTTGATTTTTTTGTGATGTCAGTAAAAATCTTATGGAGGAAATACTGTAACATGGAAAGTATGGCCATTACAGGTATGATGTTTCATGTGATGCGTTGAGCATATAATATGAAAAGTGATGAAGGTATTTGTGTTAAGATAGGAATATGATTTTAGTTTTATAAGGAGATTTATAGTTTTTCATATCCTTTGCACATTAAGTAGCCACACCCCGACTGAGGTTTAGAGAGCTTGTCAGCATGATGGAACGGCCCTTTTGACCAAGGGTACACAAAGGCCTGGAAGAGAAATCAACCTTTAGACCAGGAAACATGAGGTGTTAGCTACACATTTGAAATGGTTGAAACTTTCAACCTCAACATGAGGTGAAGGAAATTAACTCACCTACCAGACCAGAACACTGCCAGTCTGCTGCTGCGTGTGTAAAGTGGTTTGGAACTTTGACTATCTACACGAGGTGAAGAGAGGAGAACTCCCCTCTCAGACAATCACTGGTCCAGCTAAGTAGCTGTTCTGAGGAATGAACACCCATGGAGACCAGACAGCCAAGAAGAAGGATGCTGTGACCTCTGATGGACAATCAGAGAATGTATAAGTGGGCCATGGAAAGGGCCAACCAAACCCTTTCCAATAAGGTGTTACGTCCATCTGAAGAAGTGGACCAAGGTTCAGGGTGGTGAGCGTACATTTTCCTTTATTTTTAAATGTCGCCAACAAAACAATAAACAACAAAAATTAACGCGAAGCTCCGCAAGGCTATACATGCACAAACGGAGACAACTAACCACAAATACAAAAGGAAAAAAGGCTGCCTAAGTATGATACCCAATCAGAGACAACGATAGACAGCTGTCCCTGATTGAGAACCATGCCCGGCCAAAACATAGAAACAGACAACACAGAAATAAAGAAACAAGCCTGCCCACCCTAGTCACACCCTGGCCTACCCAAAATAGAGAATAAAAGCCTCTCTATGGCCAGGGCGTGACAGAATGCTTGGTTCTGGCAGAGATAAACGACGAACGAAGGAATTTCAGTCGTAAATACATTCATGATTCCTTACTTCAAACGGGCGGTGGTCCGTGTGCAAAGTATATGGGATATTCGGGACGGTAGCGTCCCACCCCACCAACAGTCAGTGAAAGTGCAGGGCGCCAAATTCAAAACAACAAAAATCTCATAATTACAATTCCTCAAGCATACAAGTATTTTACACCATTTGAAAGAAAACATTCTCATTAATCCAGCCACGGTGTCTGATTTCAAAAAGGCTTTACATTGAAAGCACCACAAACGATTATGTTAGGTCACCACCAAGTCACAGAAAAACACAGCCATTTTTCCAGCCAAAGACAGGAGTCACAAAAAGTAGAAATATAGATCAAATTAATCACTAAACGTTGATGATCTTCATCAGATGACACTCATAAGACTTCATGTTACACAATACATGTATGTTTTGTTCGATAAAGTGCATATTTACATCCAAAAATCCCATTTTACATTAGTGTGTTATGTTCAGTAGTTCTAAAACAAACAAGGTTCTTGTGGGGTCATTTTGCACTTCCTAAGGCTTCCACTGGGTGTCAACAGTCTTTAGAATCTTGTTTGATGCTTCTACTGTGAAGGGGGGCAGAATGAGAGGGCATTGAGCCAGGTGTCTGGCAGATTGCCACGAGCTCGTGACGCGCGGTCATGTGAAAGTTAGCTTGCATTCCATTGCTTTTCTACAGACAAAGGACTTCTCTGGTTGGAACATTATTGAAGATTTATGATAAAAACATCCTAAAGATTGATTCTATACTTCGTTTGACATGTTTCTACGACCTGTAACACTCCACAAAATGGCTGTGTTTTTCTGTGACTTGGTGGTGACCTAACATAATCATTTGTGGTGCTTTTGTGGTAAAGCCCTTTTTGAAATCAGACACTGGCTGGATTAATGAGAATTTTATCTTTAAAATGGTGTAAAACACACTCAATTTGGCGCCCTGCACTTTCACTGGCTGTTGGCGGGGTGGGACGCTACCGTCCCGAGAGGTTAACTTCTTGTTATTCCAGCCGCAGTATCAGATTTCAAAAAGGCTTTACGGCGAAAGCAGACCATGCGATTATCTGAGCACAGCTCCCCGCATACAAACACTTGAAAATCATTTTCAACCAGGCAGGTGTCGACACAAAAGTCAGAAATAACGCCATAATAAATGCCTTACCTTTGAAGATCTTGATCAGTGACACAATGAATGGTCGTTTTGTACGATAAGTTCCTTCTTTATATCCCCAAAATGTCCATTTATTTGCTGCGTTTGTTTCAGAAATACACAGGTTCCAACTCGCCCAACATGACTACAAAGTATCTAATAAATTACCTGTAAACTTGGTCCAAACATTTCAAACAACATTCCTAATCCAACCTAAAACGTATCCTAAAATGTGAATAATTGATACAATTTAAGATGGGATGAACTGTTTCCAATACTGGATAAAAACAATGTGAACTGTGTTCCAGTTCACACGCACCAAACAGTAGAGTCCACCTGGAGTGACACTTACAAAGCACAGCCATACTTCATCATACTTCTTTCATACTTCATACTTCTTTCTCAAAAGAAAAACATAGAACAATTTCTAAAGACTGTTGACACCTTGTGGAAGCCATAGGAACTGCAACCAGGTTGCTATTAAATAGGTCTTCCCATAGAAAACTATTGGGAAATACTATGACCTCAATTTTTTTCCTCCTGGATGGTTTGTCCTCGGGGTTTCGCCTGCCAAATCAGTTATGTTATAATCACAGACATTATTTTAACAGTTGTAGAAACATTAGAGTGTTTTATATCCAAAATACCAATTATATGCATAGCCTAGCTTCTGGGACTGAATAACAGGCAGTTTACTTTGGGCACACTTTTCATCCGGACGTGAAAATACTGCCCCCTATCCCTAAGAAGTTTTATGTGTGCTTGTTTTTTAAAATGGTCAAATTAATAAACTAAACTAAAACTAAGCTGAATAATGAGCAAGGCTGGGTTTATTGCAGATGCATGAGGTTACGACTGTCAGAATGAGGATATAATAAGAGGTAGTGTGTCACGATCGTCGTAAGAAGCGGACCAAAGCGCAGCGTGGTGTGAATGCATAATTTTAATGGATGACAAAAAACACGAAGTAAACTGAACAAACTAACAAAACAACAAACGACCGTGACTGCTAATGAAACATAGTGCTAACATGCAACGTAACATAGACAATAACCCACGAACTACAATGCAAAACAGGCTACCTAAATATGGTTCCTAATCTGAGACAACGGCAAACACCTGCCACTGATTGGGAACCATATCAGGCCAAAATACTTAGAAATAGACAAACTAGACACACAACATAGAATGCCCACTCCTATCACACCCTGACCAAACAAAACATAGAAACAAACAACGCAAATCATGGTCAGAGTGTGACATAGTGATTAATAAGATGACAATTTATCGATGTAATAGATATTTACCTTCTAGAGTTTAGTTTTTCCCAATTGTTACAGTTTTCCAAAATTGTTTACACATGTTTGCTGAATCTTTGGGCCATTATCCCAAAACTCCAAACACAAAATGCAAAACTCTACAAATCTCTAGCAAAAGAAAACACTGCATTCAAAACTGTTTTATCTCTTTCCAAAATGTTTTTTTTTGCATCAAAATAACACACACGCATCATATTAATAGATCTGTCTACCAACCAACAACACACTGATGTGCTCAACACAAAACACTACTATGAATATCCCATCAGTAGGTTTATCCCTTTTTGTATTTTCAGTGTTATACAGTAGACGGTTGTAAAAGATTGTTACAGTACTGTATACCTACTCAAATATACATAAATAAACACACACAAATGCATACAGTAACAAAAATATTGTCATTCATTTTCATAATTTTTATTTTTTTATTTCTTTATTTCACCTTTATTTACAGTTTTTTCCAACTGCTTACACAAGTTTTCAAAACTGTCTCCTTTTTGTCAAAACTGTACACACATTTCCCAAAACTGCACACACAAAATGCCATAAACACATCTCAGAATGAAGCATTTGCATCAAATGGCAAACACTGCTTTCATAATAGTACATTTCTGGATATACCATGTAAACACTGTTGTTCTAAATCTAAAGCTCTTTGGTCTTTCATGGGGGGGGGGGGGAATCACCAGTGCTAAGCTTCTGCGGCCTGAGTCTGGCCACAATACTTCGTCCACATCACAGGATACGTTTTCTCTTGCCAAACATCGAGGGAAGTATCTCCTAGCATGGCGTATCCAACCTTGGACAGAGGCAACCTCTATGTCCCCACATAGACCATATTTATAATTGCAGTCTCTTGTACATCTGTAAACAAGCGTCCTCGTCCTCCATGATGTCTTTGCCTTTCCACTCTGTACAGAATTCACACACAGTATGTGTTCAGCATAGGAACTGTAAACAATGTACAACAAAAGGTAGTACAGCATGACAACCAACCTCATTCATTCAATGCAGTGCAGTAAATGGATGGCTTAGAGTTACAAATGTTTATGCAGTACTATGCAGTCATACGTGTTTTACAGTACATTACTGTAATGCTAAAATAGTCATTATATAGTTGCATACCTGTTCTCATTTCTGAAGGTTCGAATTATGGACGCCACTGTAAATCGACTCAAGTTGGGCTGGACTCTCAGTCCAGCCTCTCTCATGGTCAAATCGTGGTTGATCACATGATCAACAAGTGTTGCCCTAATCTCATCAGAGATGGCTCTCCTTCCTTCTCTTCTTTGCCCTCGTCCTCTTCTTCATCTTCCTCTCCCTCCTACTCTTCTTGCTCTCTGTCCATTGTTGGCATCCATTGTTCAAAACAGGTAATCTGACCTGTGACCTATTTATAGGCCTATACTACAGTAAAGCATTGATTGGTTAGTGATCAGTTAAGCTATTAGTGTTTGCACATGTTTGCACATGTGAGGAGTGTGTGTGGTGAATAAGTGTAGCATTTTGATTGGTTGTGTTTTGAAAAGGAAAGCAAGTCCCTTCCTGTTAGATTTTTGTGTTTTAGGTAGAGAATTGTGTGTAGTGTTTTGAAAAAAGTATTTTATGCAATTGACAACTGAGTCAAAGGCTGAGAAATAGCTTATGGTTTTGGATATTTGGTGTGTAGTTATGCACTTTAAGTGAGAGGTTTCAAAAATCGTGTGACATGAAAAGATTTTGTGTGTAAGCAGTCGGAAAAACTGTAACCAGATAGGCATATTGAGAAAAAGTTCTCATTTACAACTGCGACTTGGCCAAGATAAAGCAAAGCAGTGTGACAAAAGCAACAACACATAGATACACATAAACAAACGTACAGTCAATAACACAATATAAAAATCTATGTACAGTGCTTGCAATTGTAGAATAGTAGGGATGTAAGGAAGTAAATAGGCCATAGAGGCAAAATAATTACAAATTAGCACTATCACTGGAGTGACAGATGTACAGATGATGACGTGCAAGTAGAGATACTGGGGTGCAAAAGAGCAAGAGGTTAAGTAGTAATATGGGGATGAGGTAACTCGGTGTGCTATAATACAGATTGGCTGTGTACAGGTACAGTGAGGTAACCTGCTCTGACAGCTGATGCAAAAAAAGCATTAGTGGGCGCTATTAAAATTTTTGGATAAAAAACGTTCCCGTTTTAAACGGGATATTTTGTCACGACAAGATGCTCGACTATGCATATAATTGGCAGCTTTGGATAGAAAACACTCTGACATTTCCAAAACTCCAAAGATATTGTCTGTGAGTGCAACAGAACTGATGTTACAGGCGAAACCCAGATAAAAATCCAATCAGGAAGTGCCGCATTTTTTTAAACCGCCTCATGCCAATGACTCCTTATATGGCTGTGAATGAGCTACGAATGAGCTTACGTTTTATACATATTCCCCAAGGTGTCTACAGCATTGTGACGTCTTTTTACGCATTTATGTTGAAGAATAGCCGTAAGGGACCACATTTAGCAAGTGGTCACATGATGGCTCCTGCAGAAAATCTTGCGTAAAGTACACAAGTAACCATTTTTCCAATCGCTTCTTATGAGAAACCAATTGTCCCGACGGATATATTATCGATTTGTTATGTGAAAAACACCTTGAGGATTGATTCTAAACGTTTGCCATGTTTCTGTCGATATTATGGAGCTAATTTTGAAAAAAGTTTGCTGTTGTAGTGACTGCATTTTCCGGTCGATTTCTCAGCCAAACGTGAAGAACAAACGGAGCTATTTCGCCTACAAAAATAATATTTTTGGAAAAAAGGAACATTTGCTATCTAACTGGGAGTCTCCTGAGTGAAAACATCCGAAGTTCTTCAAAGGTAAATTATTTAATTGGATTGCTTTTCTTATTTTTGTGAAAATGTTGCCTGCTGGTAGCAGAGCCTAGCCATAGCATTATGCCATGATAAACTTACACAAATGCTTGTCTAGCGTGGGCTGTAAAGCATATTTTGACAATCTGAGATGACAGTGTGATTAACAAAAGGCTAAGCTGTGTCTCAATATATTTCATTTGTGATTTTCATGAATAGGAAGATTTTCTAGGAAGATTTATGTCCGCTGCATTATGCTAATTCATTTGAGGCTATGGTTACACTCCCGCATGTGGGTTTGAGAGTCATGAGAAGTCAATGAAAGTTTGAATTTTATAGTATTTTATTTTAATCTGGCGCTCTGCATTTTCCTGGCAATTGGCCGGTTGAGACATTTGCCTCCCGCCTATCCCTAAGAGGTTTTAACAAGATGTTTATCTTTCATTTGCTGTTCCGCTAGCGGAACACCCTGCGCTAGAAAGGTTAACCAGACACCTAGGTATTTGTAGTTGTCCACATATTCTAAGTCAGAACCGTCCAGAGTAGTGATGGTAGTCGGGTGGGAGGGTGTACGGGCAGCAATCGGTTGAAGAGCATGCACTTAGATTTACAAGCATTTAAAAGCAGTTGGAGGCCACGGAAGGAGTGTTGTATGGTGTTGAAGCTCGCTTGAACGTTTGATAGACAGTGTCCAAAGAAGAGCCAGATACAGTTGAAGTCGGCAGTTTGAATCATTAAAACTCATTTTTCAAACAAACCACACATTTCTTGTTAACAAACTATTGTTTTGGCAAGTAGGATTAGGACATCCTCTTTGTGCATCAAACAAGTAATTTTTCAAATAATTGTTTACAGACAGATTATTTCACTTATAATTCACAGTATTACAATTCCAGTGGGTCAGAAGTTTACATACACTAAGTTGACTGTGCATTTAAACAGCTTGGAAAATTATAGGAAATTATGTAATGGATTTAGAAGTTTCTGATAGGCTAATTGACATCATTTGAGTAAATTGGAGGTGTACCAGTGGATGTATTTCAAGGCCTACCTTCAAAATCAAAAGAAATCAGCCAAGACCTCAGAAAAAAATTGTAGACCTCCACAAGTATGGTTCATCCTTGGGAGCAATTTCAAAATGCCTGAAGGTACCACATTCATCTGTACAAACAATAGTACGTAAGTATAAACACCATGGGACCACGCAGTCGTGATACCGCCCAGGAAGGAGACGCATTCTGTCTCTGGGAGATGAACATGCTTTGGTGCGAATAGTGCAAGTCAACCCCAGAACAACAGCAAAGGACCATGTGAAGATGCTGGAGGAAACAGGTACAAAAGTATCTATATCCACAGTAAAACAAGTCCTATACCGACATAACCTGAAAGGCCGCTCAGCAAAGAAGGAAGCCATTGCTCCAAAACCGCAACTGTCCATGGGGACAAAGTTCGTACTTTTTGGAGAAATGTTCTCTGGTCTGATGAAACAAAAATAGAACTGTTTGGCCATAATGATCATATTCATGTTTGGAGGAAAAAGGGGGAGGCTTGCAAGCCGAAGACCACCATCCCAACCGTGTAGCATGGGAGTGGCAGCATCATGTTGTGGGGTGCTTTGCTGCAGGAGGGACTGGTGCACTTCACAAAATAGATGGAATCATGAGGCTGGAAACGTATGTGGATATATTGAAGCAACATCTCAAGACATTAGTCAGGAAGTTAAAGCTTGGTCGCAAATGGGTCTTCCAAATGGACAATGACCACAAGCATACTTCCAAAGTTGTGGCAAAATGGCTCAACGACAACAAAGTCAAGGTATTGGATTGGCCATCACAAAGCCCTGACCTCAATCCTATAGAACATTTGTGGGCAGAACTGAAAAAGTGTGTGCGAGCAAGGAGTCCTACAAACCTGACTTTGTTACACCAGCTCTGTCAAGAGGAATGGGCCAAAATTCACCCAACTTATTTTGGGAAGCTTGTGGAAGGCTACCGAAACGTTTGAACCAAGTGAAACAATTTAAAGGCAATGCTACCAAATACCAATTGAGTGTATGTAAACTTCTGACCCACTGGGAATGTGATGAAAGAAATAACAGCAGAAATAAATCATTCTGTCTACTATTATTCTGACACTTCACATTTTTAAAATAAAGTGGTGATCCTAACTGACCTAAGACAGGGAATTTTTACTAGGATTAAATTTCAGGAATTGTGAAAAACTGAGTTTAAATATATTTGGCTAAGGTGTATGTAAACTTCCGACTTCAACTGTATACAGAATGGTGTCGTCTGCATAGAGGTGGATCAAAGAATCACCAGCAGCAAAAACAACGACATTGACATATACAGAGAAAAGAGTCGGCCTTTAGAATTAAACCCTGTGCACCCCCAAATAGACTACCAGAGGTCCGGACAACAGGTCCTCAGAATTGACACACTGAACTCTGTTTGAGAACTATTTGGTGAACCAGGCCGAGGCAGTCATTTGAGGAGCCAAGGCTATTGAGTCTGCCTACTAGAATGAGATGAAATACAGAGTTGAAAGCCTTTCCAGGTTGATGAAGACAGCTGCACAGTATTGTCTTTTATCAATGGCGGTTATGATATCGTTTAGGACCTTGAGCGTGGCTGAGGTGCACCCATGACCAGCTCGGAAACCTGATTGCATAGTGGAGAAGGTACGGTGGGATTCGAAATTGTTGGTGATCTGTTTTTTAACTTGGCTTTTGAAGATTTTACAAAAGGTAGGGCAGGATGGATATACAGTGGGGCAAAAAAGTATTTAGTCAGCCACCAATTGTGCAAGTTATCCCACTTAAAAAGATGAGAGAGGCCTGTAATTTTCATCATAGGTACACAGTTTCATCTTTACTCATTCATTTTATACAATAATTAGATGGCTGTATTGTCTTTCATGAGGTCACAAACATGAAACAAAATGGACCGGGTCATAGCTGGCTTCTCCACCGACTGTTTACACATTCTCCAAAACATGGATATTGTTTAGTTCTAAAGTTCTGTGATGTAGAAGAAGTTAATTTGTTCTCTCTATGTGTCTATTTCTGCATGTACAGGGTCTCCTCCAGGAATTTACGACCTGAGTTAACAGGACCTGGGTGTAGGAGAGGGGGATGCCATGATCTATACCCATAAAGGGCCATGTCATAACACTGGTCATACACCTTCCATCGCCATGCTGAAAAAAATAATTCAATTGGGTTTAGGAATGGGGAATATGGTGGGAGGTATAGAACAATAAATTGTGGGTGGTCGATGAACCAGTTGCGGACCAAAGCAGCCCGGTGGAAACTGACGTTGTCCCAGATGACAACATACTTGGGCTGCTCTGGTCCACCCCTCTGCTCGGTTGGAATGAGGATGCCATGTAGTGTATCCAGGAATGTGATGAGAAGAGCGATGTTGTAGGGACCAAGGTTTGCATGGTGATGGAGGACGCTTTGCTGGCTAACGGCTGCACACATGGTGATATTCCCTCCACACTGTCCATGGCCATTCACAATGGCACAGTGGCCAATAATGTTCCGTCCCTATCCCCTTCTTTTGGCTAGGTTGAAGCCAGCCTCATCAATGTAAATATAAACGTGCTGAATTGCAGCGGCATACAGCTCCAAGACTCTCGGAAACAGACAACAAAACAATATGTGACATAGACCTAGAGCAGTCAATATGGTGAGGCACAATACACTGGATTACAGTACTGTAATATGTATATACAGTGCTGATATGATAGTAAATCCACAATATAGTACTTACTTGCACGTATTCATAGCGCTGTTCTTTAACCTCACTAGGCTAGCGTCCCACCTGGCCAACATCCAGTGAAATTGCAGAGCACCAAATTCAAAAACAGAAATACTAATTAAAAAAGTTCCTAAAACATGAAACATAAGTGTTATACATCGGTTTAAAGATGAACTTCTTGTTAATCCAACCACGGTGTCAGATTTAAAAAAGGCTTTACGGCGAAAGCATACCATGCGATTATCTGAGAGCAGCGCCCAGCAGACAAATCATTACAAGCAGTTACCAGCCAAGTAGAGGCGTTACACAAGTCAGAAATAGAGATAAAATTAATCACTTACCTTTGATTGTCTTCATATGGTTGCACTCACAAGACTCCCATTTACTCAATAAATGTTTGTTTTGTTCGATAAAGTCCCTCTTTATATCCAAAAACCTTAGTTTTGTTTGTGCGTTTTGTTCAGTAATCCACAGGCTCAAACGCAGTCACAACAGGCAGACGAAAAATCCAAATAGTATCCGTAAAGTTCGTAGAAACATGTCAAACGATGTTTATAATCAGTCTTTAGGTTGTTTTTAGCCTAAATAATCGATCATATTTCAACCGGACAATAACGTTATCAATATAAAAGGTAAACAAGAACTCTCGGTCGTGCTCATGAAAAAGCTCTGGGACACTGTAGGGTCCACTCATTCAGAGTGGTCTTACTCTCTCATTTTTCAGAATACAAGCCCGAAACAATTTCTAAAGACTTTTGACATCTAGTGGAAGCCATAAGTAGTGCAATTTGAGTCCTAAGTCAATGGATACTGTAATGGCATTCAATAGAAAACTACAATCACAAAACAATCTCACTTCCTGGATGTATTTTCTCAGGTTTTCACCTGCCAAATCAGTTCTGTTATACTCACAGACATTATTATCAGTTTTGGAAACTTGAGAGTGTTTTCTATGCAAATCTACCAATTATAATATGCATATCTTAGCCTGAGTTGTTACGGTGCGTGAATGAGGACCCAAAAGCGAATTAACGTAAACAGAGCTTCTTTAATAACAAAACAAAACGTAGGCTCAGATGGACCGGCAGGTTCCGACAGGACAGGACAAGGTTGCAGCAAACATGACGATAGTCTGGTTCAGGCATGAACAACACAAACAAGAATCCGACAAAGACAGGAGCAGAAACAGAGAGAGATATAGAGGACTAATCAGAGGGAAAAAGGGAACAGGTGGGAAAAGGGGTGACGAGGTAGTTAGGAGGAGACAAGGCACAGCTGGGGGAAAGAGGGGGAGAAAAGGTAACCTAACAACGACCAGCAGAGGGAGACAGGGTGAAGGGAAAGGACAGAAACAAGACACAACATGACAGTACATGACAGTACCCCCCCACTCACCGAGCGCCTCCTGGCGCACTCGAGGAGGAAACCTGGCGGCAACGGAGGAAATCATCGATCAGCGCACGGTCCAGCACGTCCCGAGAGGGAACCCAACTCCTCTCCTCAGGACCGTACCCCTCCCAATCTACTAGGTACTGATGACCACGGCCCCGAGGACGCATGTCCAAAATCCTACGGACCCTGTAGATGGGTGCGCCCTCGACAAGGATGGGGGGGGGGGGGGGGGGGAAGACGAGCGGGGGCGCGAAGAACGGGCTTGACACAGGAGACATGGAAGACCGGGTGGACGCGACGAAGATATCGCGGAAGAAGAAGTCGCACTGCGACAGGATTAATGATCCGAGAAATACGGAACGGACCAATGAACCGCGGGGTCAACTTGCGAGAAGTGGTCTTAAGGGGAAGGTTCTGAGTGGAGAGCCAAACTCTCTGACCGCGACAATATCTAGGACTCTTAGTTCTACGCTTATTAGCAGCTCTCACAGTCTGCGCCCTATAACGGCAAAGTGCAGACCTGACCCTCTTCCAGGTGCGCTCGCAACGTTGGACAAAAGCCTGAGCGGAGGGGACGCTGGACTCGGCGAACTGAGATGAGAACAGCGGAGGCTGGTACCCAAGGCTACTCTGAAAAGGAGATAGCCCGGTCGCAGACGAAGGAAGCGAGTTGTGGGCGTATTCTGCCCAGGGGAGCTGTTCTGACCAAGACGCAGGGTTGCGAAAAGAAAGACTGCGTAAGATGCGACCAATAGTCTGATTGGCCCGTTCTGCTTGACCGTTAGACTGGGGGTGAAAGCCGGAAGAGAGACTGACGGAAGCCCCAATCAAACGGCAAAACTCCCTCCAAAATTGAGACGTGAATTGCGGACCTCTGTCCGAAACGACGTCTGACGGAAGGCCATGAATTCTGAAAACATTCTCGATGATGATTTGTGCCGTCTCTTTAGCAGAAGGAAGCTTAGCAAGGGGAATAAAATGAGCCGCCTTAGAGAACCTGTCGACAACCGTAAGAATAACAGTCTTCCCCGCTGACGAAGGCAGTCCGGTGACAAAATCTAAGGCGATGTGAGACCACGGTCGAGAGGGAATGGGAAGCGGCCTGAGACGGCCGGCAGGAGGAGAGTTACCGGACAAGCAGCCACGAAGCGACGCGTGTCATGCTCCCGGGTGGGCCACCAAAAGCGCTGGCGAATGGAAGCAAGCGTACCCCGAACGCCAGGGTGGCCGGCTAACTTGGCAGAGTGAGCCCACTGAAGAACGGCCAGACGAGTAGGAACGGGAACGAAAAGAAGGTTCCTGGGACAAGCGCGCGGCGACGGAGTTTGAGTGAGTGCTTGCTTTACCTGCCTCTCAATTCCCCAGACAGTCAACCCGACAACACGCCCCTCAGGGAGAATCCCCTCGGGGTCAGTGGAGGCTACTGAAGAACTGAAGAGACGAGATAAAGCATCAGGCTTGGTGTTCTTAGAGCCCGGACGATAAGAAATCACGAACTCGAAACGAGCGAAAAACAGCGCCCAGCGCGCCTGACGCGCATTAAGTCGTTTGGCAGAACGGATGTACTCAAGGTTCCTATGGTCAGTCCAAACGACAAAAGGAACGGTCGCCCCCTCCAACCACTGTCGCCATTCGCCTAGGGCTAAGCGGATGGCGAGCAGTTTGCGGTTTCCCACATCATAGTTACGTTCCGACGGCGACAGGCGATGAGAAAAATACGCGCAAGGGTGGACCTTGTCGTCAGAGAAGGAGCGCTGAGAAAGAATGGCTCCCACGCCCACCTCTGACGCGTCAACCTCGACAATGAACTGTCTAGAGACGTCAGGTGTAACAAGGATAGGTGCGGATGTAAAACGATTCTTGAGGAGATCAAAAGCTCCCTGGGCGGAAACGGACCACTTAAAGCACGTCTTGACAGAAGTAAGGGCTGTGAGAGGGGCTGCCACCTGACCGAAATTACGGATGAAACGACGATAAAAGTTCGCGAAGCCGAGAAAGCGCTGCAACTCGACGCGTGACTTAGGGACGGGCCAATCAATGACAGCTTGGACCTTAGCGGGATCCATCTTAATGCCTTCAGCGGAAATAACAGAACCGAGAAATGTGACGGAGGAGGCATGAAAAGAGCACTTCTCAGCCTTCACAAAAAGACAATTCTCTAAAAGGCGCTGGAGGACACGTCGAACGTGCTGAACATGAATCTGGAGTGACGGTGAAAAAAATCAGGATATCGTCAAGGTAAACGAAAACAAAGATGTTCAGCATGTCTCTCAGGACATCATTGACTAATGCCTGAAAGACAGCTGGAGCGTTAGCGAGGCCGAAAGGAAGAACCCGGTATTCAAAGTGCCCTAACGGAGTGTTAAACGCCGTCTTCCACTCGTCCCCCTCCCTGATGCGCACGAGATGGTAAGCGTTACGAAGGTCCAACTTAGTGAAAAACCTGGCTCCCTGCAGGATCTCGAAGGCTGAAGACATAAGAGGAAGCGGATAACGATTCTTCACTGTTATGTCATTCAGCCCTCGATAATCTATGCAGGGGCGCAGGGACCCGTCCTTCTTCTTAACAAAAAAAAACCCCGCTCCGGCGGGAGAGGAGGAGGGGACTATGGTACCGGCGGCAAGAGCTACAGACAAATAATCTTCGAGAGCCTTACGTTCGGGAGCCGACAGAGAGTATAGTCTACCCCGGGGGGGAGTGGTTCCCGGAAGGAGATCAATACTACAATCATACGACCGGTGTGGAGGAAGAGAGGTGGCCCTGGACCGACTGAACACCGTGCGCAGATCGTGATATTCCTCCGGCACCCCTGTCAAATCACCAGGCTCCTCCTGTGAAGAAGAGACAGAGGAAACAGGAGGGATAGCAGACATTAAACATTTCACATGACAAGAGACGTTCCAGGAGAGGATAGAATTACTAGACCAATTAATGGAAGGATTATGACAAACTAGCCAGGGATGGCCCAAAACAACAGGTGTAAAAGGTGAACGAAAAATTAAAAAAGAAATGGTTTCGCTATGATTACCAGAAACAGTGAGGGTTAAAGGTAGCGTCTCACGCTGAATCCTGGGGAGAGGACTACCATCCAGGGCGAACAAGGCCGTGGACTCCCTTAACTGTCTGAGAGGAATGTCATGTTCCCGAGCCCAGGTCTCGTCCATAAAACAGCCCTCCGCCCCAGAGTCTATTAAGGCACTGCAGGAAGCTGACGAACCGGTCCAGCGTAGATGGACCGACAAGGTAGTGCAGGATCTTGAAGGAGAGACAGGAGTAGTAGCGCTCACCAGTAGCCCTCCGCTTACTGATGAGCTCTGGCTTTTACTGGACATGAAGTGACAAAATGACCAGCAGAACCGCAATAGAGACAGAGGCGGTTGGTGATTCTCCGTTCCCTCTCCTTAGTCGAGATGCGGATACCTCCCAGCTGCATAGGCTCAGCACCCGAGCCGGCAGAGGAAGATGGTAGTGATGCGGAGAGGGGGGCAACGGAGAACGCAAGCTCCTTTCCACGAGCTCGGTGACGAAGATCAACCCGTCGCTCAATGCGAATAGCGTGTTCAATCAAGGAATCCACGCTGGAAGGAACCTCCCGGGAGAGAATCTCATCCTTTACCTCTGCGCGGAGACCCTCCAGAAAACGAGCGAGCAAAGCCGGCTCGTTCCAGCCACTGGAGGCAGCAAGAGTGCGAAACTCAATAGAGTAGTCTGTTATGGATCGATTACCCTGACATAGGGAAGACAGGGCCCTGAAAGCCTCCTCCCCAAAAACAGATCGATCAAAAACCCGTATCATCTCCTCCTTAAAGTCCTGATACTGGTTAGTACACTCAGCCCTTGCCTCCCAGATTGCCGTGCCCCACTCACGAGCCCGTCCAGTAAGGAGAGATATGACGTAGGCGACACGAGCAGTGCTCCTGGAGTAAGTGTTGGGCTGGAGAGAAAACACAATATCACACTGGGTGAGGAACGAGCGGCATTCAGTGGGCTCCCCAGAGTAACACGGCGGGTTATTGATTCTGGGCTCCGGAGATTCGAAAGCCCTGGAAGTGGCCGGTGGATCGAGGCGGAGATGGTGAACCTGTTCTGTGAGGTTGGAGACTTGGGTGGCCAGGGTCTCAACGGCATGTCGAGCAGCAGACAATTCCTGCTTGTGTCTGCCTAGCATCGCTCCCTGGATCTCGACGGCTGAGTGGAGAGGATCCGAAGTCGCTGGGTCCATTCTTGGTCGGATTCTTCTGTTACGGTGCGTGAATGAGGACCCAAAAGCGAATTAACGTAAACAGAGCTTCTTTAATAACAAAACAAAACGTAGGCTCAGATGGACCGGCAGGTTCCGACAGGACAGGACAAGGTTGCAGCAAACATGACGATAGTCTGGTTCAGGCATGAACAACACAAACAAGAATCCGACAAAGACAGGAGCAGAAACAGAGAGAGATATAGAGGACTAATCAGAGGGAAAAAGGGAACAGGTGGGAAAAGGGGTGACGAGGTAGTTAGGAGGAGACAAGGCACAGCTGGGGGAAAGAGGGGGAGAAAAGGTAACCTAACAACGACCAGCAGAGGGAGACAGGGTGAAGGGAAAGGACAGAAACAAGACACAACATGACAGTACATGACATGAGTAGCAGGCAGTCTACTTTGGGCACGCTTTTCATCCGGAGGTGAAAATAGTGCCCCCTACCCTAGTGAAGTTAACCCTTTCTGAGTTTTGCTCAAATGGCACCCTGTAGACCTGTTTCATCCGGATTCGGTTGCGCTGTAATGAATGGTCCAATGTAGACAAGCACACCTGGTGAATGTTATTGAATATTGTGTTGTCTACAATTATGTGGTTCTGGATTTCTCGTAGTCTAATGGTATTGTTTGCCACCACCATGATCACCTGTTCTGGTGTGAACAGCCGGTGTCTTCCACCATGGCCTGGTCATCTCTCAGTTCTGCAGAAGATCCACAAATATATGGTTGGTTATGGCAAGCTAAAATAATCTATTTTTTTTCAATTTGAAATTACATGACTAACATTGGCCAGGCCTAATGATATTTCGGACTGCAGTATACACACATAAAGAGCATATTGTTAATGGTAGGTAACTCACCGGTTCTCATTTCTGAGTGTATGGATGATAGATGCAACCGTGTAGCGGCTCAGGTTGGGCTGAACACTTTGCCCAGCCTCCCTCACACTCAATCCATGGTTGAGCACATAGTCAACCAATGTGGCCCTGATCTCATCTGAGACAACTGTCCTTCCTCCTCCCACTCCTTAAGCTCTAGCTCTTGCTTCACCATTGACGTCCATTTTCCAACAAAACAGGAGAGCTCATCTGTGGCCTTTAATCGTGCTAAAGCTCTGATTTCTAAGTGAACAATTCAGCAACTAGTGTTGTGGGTGTTGCCAATTGGTGTATAGAGCTTGGCATTGTGATTGGGGTTGCTTTCCAAAAGGACTAAAGAGATTTAAATTTTGAATGTTATGCTTAATGTAGAGAACTGTGTGTAGTGTTTTGCAAAACGTGTGATAGAGAATTGAAAACTAGGTGTAAAAGCAGGAATTGTGCTTGTAAACAATTGGGAAAAACTAACAGATGTTGTCTGAAACTACATCTCAGGTACTCAAAACAGTTAGCCAATTTCACCAAACCCCACAGTGATCTGGCAAAATGAAACACAGATATCAAAAATCATGTACTCCCTGCTCAAAATGAAACTCTGCCTACAAATGAGACACACACAGCAAATGAATCTAACTTAGTAACAACCGAGATCACCCTAATGTGACATTTTCAAAACATTACTATCAGAACCTATTTCAGTGTAAAGACTATGATTTTGTTATTAAACTGTATATTGTGTGTGTGTGTGTGTACTCAAAGGAACACAAATGCAAAAATGTGTGTTTTTATATCTCAACATGATGCATGACAGCATACTGTAAGCACACATACAGTAAAAATGCAAACATACAGTCAATATTTTGCATATGCAAAGGAGGAAAAATAGTCCTATTTGTACTACTGTACGTTAAATCAATTAAGAAACTGTCAAATCTAAGTCAAGAAACAAATGCTCCATTGAGAAAACAAAATCAGTCATGTCTGTTGTTTTGGTCCGGCCACAGATTCATCATCACAGGCAATACTCTCCTTGGCCAGACAACGGGGGAAATATCATCTGGCATTCACCCCTGACAGGACTCTGCTGGAATGTCGCCACAGGCCTCATCCATTGCCTGGAGAAAGGACATATGTTCATGGGGTTTGCGATCATACACCTTCCACCGCCATGCTGAAAACAGCTCCTCAATGGGGTTGAGACATGGGAAATATGGTGGGAGATAGAGAATTGTAAACCTGGGATGATCATGGAACCAGTTGCGGACCTGAGCAGCCCGAGGGTGGCATGACTGTGGAGGATCCTATTGTGGCTCATAGCTGCGCATATGGTTACATTTCCCGCGTTCAATGATGTTCCTTCCGCTCCTCCTCGTCGTCGCTAAAGTGAATCAAGCCTCATTTATGAATATGATTTTCTGGAGCATGGAACTTGCATCCAACTCCATGAATATCTGATATTACAGTAAATACTGTAATTGCTGTATAGTAAAGTTCACTAGCAACATCAATGAGTCTGTTTCAAGAATGTAATACTATTAAATTACTTACTTGCACATATTCGTACCGTTTATGCTTCACTTTGGTGTTTTTTTAAGGATGCGGGCTATTGTCGATAAGCTCACTGATGTTGGCAGGGTTTTCAATAATCTGTTGTTGGATTTCTCAGTCTTATGGCATTATTTTCAACTACCATTGGCAGCCTCCTGTTCGTCTGTAAATTCTACCACCACGTTTTGGTCGTCTTTCAGTTCTACAAAAACAAATAGCATGCAGTAAAATCAAATCAAATCAAATTTATTTGTCACATACACATGGTTAGCAGATGTTAATGCGAGTGTAGCGAAATGCTTGTGCTTCTAGTTCCGACAATGCAGTAATAACCAACAAGTAATCTAACTAACAATTCCAAAACTACTGTCTTGTACACAGTGTAAGGGGATAAAGAATATGTACATAAGGATATATGAATGAGTGATGGTACAGAGCAGCATAGGCAAGATACAGTAGATGGTATCGAGTACAGTATGTACAAATGAGATGAGTATGTAAACAAAGTGGCATAGTTTAAAGTGGCTAGTGATACATGTATTACATAAGGATACAGTCGATGATATAGAGTACAGTATATACGTATGCATATGAGATGAATAATGTAGGGTAAGTAACATTATATAAGGTAGCATTGTTTAAAGTGGCTAGTGATATATTTACATCATTTCCCATCAATTCCCATTATTAAAGTGGCTGGAGTTGAGTCAGTGTCAGTGTGTTGGCAGCAGCCACTCAATGTTAGTGGTGGCTGTTTAACAGTCTGATGGCCTTGAGATAGAAGCTGTTTTTCAGTCTCTCGGTCCCAGCTTTGATGCACCTGTACTGACCTCGCCTTCTGGATGATAGCGGGGTGAACAGGCAGTGGCTCGGGTGGTTGATGTCCTTGATGATCTTTATGGCCTTCCTGTGACATCGGGTGGTGTAGGTGTCCTGGAGGGCAGGTAGTTTGCCCCCGGTGATGCGTTGTGCAGACCTCACCACCCTCTGGAGAGCCTTACGGTTGAGGGCGGAGCAGTTGCCGTACCAGGCGGTGATACATCCCGCCAGGATGCTCTCGATTGTGCATCTGTAGAAGTTTGTGAGTGCTTTTGGTGACAAGCCAAATTTCTTCAGCCTCCTGAGGTTGAAGAGGCGCTGCTGCGCCTTCTTCACAATGCTGTCTGTGTGAGTGGACCAATTCAGTTTGTCTGTGATGTGTATGCCGAGGAACTTAAAACTTGCTACCCTCTCCACTACTGTTCCATCGATGTGGATAGGGGGGTGTTCCCTCTGCTGTTTCCTGAAGTCCACAATCATCTCCTTAGTTTTGTTGACGTTGAGTGTGAGGTTATTTTCCTGACACCACACTCCGAGGGCCCTCACCTCCTCCCTGTAGGCCGTCTCGTCGTTGTTGGTAATCAAGCCTACCACTGTTGTGTCGTCCGCAAACTTGATGATTGAGTTGGAGGCGTGCGTGGCCACGCAGTCGTGGGTGAACAGTAAACACTACAGTAATACAGTATACAAGATAAACATGTTACAAAGTATAGCTCCCAATTTCATACATACAGTAATACATGAAACATTGACTTTGTTTCCCCTTACAATATGTATTGGAATCTACAGTTTTTACAGTGCTTTACGTTGTTCTACTGTCAAGTAGTAAAAGTTGTAGAGAGGTCCAATGTCTGAAGTACATACCTATTCTCATTTTGGAACTGTCCGGCTGATGGACGCTATGGTGAAGCGGCTCAGATTGGGCTGCATTCTCTGCTCAGCCTCTCTCAAGGTCAGACCATGGTGGACCACATGGTCCACCACAGTCAGTCAGAGATCACTCTCCTTGGTCTTGGTCTTGGTCTTGGTCTTGGTCTTGGTCTTGGTCTTGGTCTTGGTCCACCTCCACCTCCACCTCCACCTCCACCTCCACCTCTCTCTGTCAAGCGTGCTTCCATTATTCTCCAAACACAGGAGTACTCACCTGTGGCCTTTTTATCCATACCAAAGGTCTGACTGCAAAGTGAACATTTACGCATTTAGTGTTTGCACATGTGAAAGTGATCAATTGGTAATTGAGCTTAGCTTGTTGAAGTGTTGCTTTTCATTTGCACACAATATATTTTAGTTGTGAAGGTTATGCCAAAGGTAGAGATTTGTGTGTTGTGTTTTGCCAAATGTTTGTTGTAGAATTGCAATCTGAGTGTAAAGCAAAACATGTGCCAGCAATATTGCAGATCTGGTGTCTGGTTCTACTAAATTAGTTACAGGTGTGGATCATTGTGCCTCATGGGCCAGTTTAAGTGTGTAAACAATTGGGAAAAACTCTAATTCGGGAGATTGTCACTCTTTTAACAACTTCTTCCGTGTGCCCCAAGTTCCTAATGATTAATTTAGTTGGGTAACAATTAAACATAGTTAGTGGATTAACTAAATAACCGTCATCAAATTAATGAAAGTAAAGTCATGACAGTAGTGTAGTTGTATTGTAGTGAGTGGTAGTGTAGTGAAGTGAGTGGTATTGTAATGTAGTGTAGTGGTATTGTAGTGTAGTGAGTGGTTTTGTAGTGTAGTGGTAGTGTAGTGGTATTGTAGTTAGTGGTATTGTATAGGTATTGTAGTGTAGTGAGTGGTTTTGTAGTGTAGTGGTAGTGTAGTGGTATTGTAGTTAGTGGTATTGTATAGGTATTGTATTGTAGTGAGTGGTAGTGTAGTGAGTGGTAGTGTAGTGGTATTGTAGTTAGCGGTATTGTAATGTAGTGAGTGGTATTGTAATGTAGTGTAGTGGTATTGTAGTGTAGTGAGTGGTTTTGTAGTGTAGTGGTAGTGCAGTGGTATTGTAGTTAGTGGTATTGTAGAGGTATTGTAGTGAGTGGTATTGTAATGTAGTGTAGTGGTATTGTAGTGTAGTGAGTGGTTTTGTAGTGTAGTGGTAGTGTAGTGGTATTGTAGTTAGTGGTATTGTATAGGTATTGTAGTGTAGTGAGTGGTTTTGTAGTGTAGTGGTAGTGTAGTGGTATTGTAGTTAGTGGTATTGTATAGGTATTGTATTGTAGTGAGTGGTAGTGTAGTGAGTGGTAGTGTAGTGGTATTGTAGTTAGTGGTATTGTAATGTAGTGAGTGGTATTGTAATGTAGTGTAGTGGTATTGTAGTGTAGTGAGTGGTTTTGTAGTGTAGTGGTAGTGTAGTGGTATTGTAGTTAGTGGTATTGTAGAGGTATTGTAGTGAGTGGTATTGTAATGTAGTGTAGTGGTATTGTAGTGTAGTGAGTGGTTTTGTAGTGTAGTGGTAGTGTAGTGGTATTGTAGTTAGTGGTATTGTATAGGTATTGTAGTGTACTGAGTGGTTTTGTAGTGTAGTGGTAGTGTAGTGGTATTGTAGTTAGTGGTATTGTATAGGTATTGTAGTGTAGTGAGTGGTTTTGTAGTGTAGTGGTAGTGTAGTGGTATTGTAGTTAGTGTTATTGTAGATGTATTGTAGTGTAGTGAGTGATATTGTAGCGTAATGTAGTGGTATTGTAGTGAAGTGTAGTGAGTGGTATTGTAATGTAGTGTAGTGGTATTGTAGTGTAGTGAGTGGTTTTGTAGTGTAGTGGAATTGTACTGTAGTGAGTGATATTGTAGTGGCATTGTAGTGAGTGGTATTGTAATGTAGTGAGTGGTATTGTAATGTAGTGAGTGATATTGTAATGTAGTGAGTGGTTTTGTAGTGTAGTGGTAGTGTAGTGGTATTGTAGTTAGTGGTATTGTAGAGGTATTGTAGTGTAGTGAGTGATATTGTAGCGTAATGTAGTGGTATTGTAGTGAAGTGTAGTGAGTGGTATTGTAGTGTAGTGGTAGTATAGTTAGTGATATTGCAGTGTTATTGTAGTGAGTGGTATTGTAGTGAGTGGTATTGTAATGTAGTGCAGTAGTGTTGTAGTGTAGTGGTATTGTATTGTAGTGAGTGGTATTGTAAAGTAGTGTAGTGGTATTGTAGTGTAGTGGTAGTGTAGTGGTATTGTAGTTAGTGGTATTGTAGAGGTATTGTAGTGTAATGAGTGGTATTGTAATGTAGTGTAGTGGTATTGTAGTGTAGTGGTAGTGTAGTGGTATTGTAGTTAGTGGTATTGTAGAGGTATTGTAGTGCAATGAGTGTTATTGTAGTGTAGTGGTAGTGTAGTAGTGTAGTGAGTGGTATTGGAGTAGTGTAGTGAGTGGTATTATAGTGAGTGGTAGTGTAGTGGTACTGGAGTATTATATTATAGTGAGTTGTAGTGTAGTCATGGTATTGAAGTGTAGTGGCCAACAGAGATGGTCATCTCGCTTCGAGTTCTGAGGAAAATATGCAGCATTTAGTTGTTTTAAAATGCATTATTTATTACATTGTTACCCCAGGAAATCTGAAGTCTTATTACATACAGCCGGGAATAACTATTGGAAATAAGAGCGACGTCAACTTACCAACATTACGACCAGGAATACGACTTCCCGAAGTGGATCCTCTGATTGGACCACCACCCAGGACAATGGATTTAATCCCAGAAGCTGACCCAAGACAACGGCGCCACAGAAGGGGCAGACGCAGCGACCTCCTGCTCAGGCTCCATAGATTTGCACATTGCCCACTGCTTCCGAGTATACTACTCGCCAATGTCCAGTCTCTTGACAACAAGGTAGATGAAATTCGAGCAAGGGTTACCTTCCAGATTGTAACATTCTGTTTCAAGGAAACATGGGTCTCTCGCGATATGTTGTTGGATTCAGTTCAGCCACCGGGCTTCTCCATGCACCCATGTTTCCTCTCTGGGAAGAACACCTCTCTGGGAAGAGGAAGGGCGGGGGTGTATGGTTCATGATTAACAATTCATGTTGTAGTCCTAACAACATACAGGAACTCAAGTCCTTCTGCCCACCCAATCTAGAATTCCTTACAATCAAGTACCGGCCATTTTACCTATCAAGATAATTCTCGTCAGTTAACTTCACAGCTGTGTACATTCCCCCTCAAGCAGACACCAAGATGGCCCTAAAGGAACTTCACTGAACTCTATGTAAACTGGAAACCATATATCCTGAGGTTGCATTTATTGTAGCTGGGGATTTTAACAAAGCAAATTTGAGAACAAGGCTACCTAAATTCTCATAGCATATTGATTGCACTACTCACGTGGGTAATACACTCGACCACTGCTACTCTAACTTCCAAGATGCATACAAAGCCATCCCGCGCCCTCCCTTCGGTAAATCCTACCATGGCGCCATCTTGCTCCTACCGTCTTATAGGCAGAAACTCAAGCAGGATGTACCAGTAACTAGAACCATTCAACGCTGGTCTGACCAATCGGAATACACACTTCAAGATTGTTTTGATCACGCGGACTGGGATATGTTCTGGTCAGCCTCAGAGAATAACATCGACATATGCGCTAACTCGGCGAGTGAATTTATAAGGAAGTGCATTGGAGATGTTGTACACACTGTGACTATTAAAACCTACCCTAACCAGAAACCGTGTATGGATGGTGACATTTGCTCAAACTGAATGCGCAAATCATCGCATTTAACCATGGAAAGAGGTCTGGAAAAATTGCTGAATATAAACAGTGTAGTTATTCCCCCCGCAAGGCAATCAAAAAAGCGAAAGCCGGTACAGGGACAAAGTGGAGTCGGAATTTAACGGCTCAGACAAGAGACGTATGTGTCAGGGTCTACAGGAAGTCATGGACTACAAAAAGAAAACCAGCCAAGTCACGGACACCGATGTCACGCTTCAGACAAAATAAACACCGTTGTCCGCTTTGAGGACAATACAGTGCCACCGTCGCGGCCCGCTAACAAGAACTGCATCCCCCCACTTCTCCTTCACCGTAGCCGACCTGAGAAACATTTAAACGTGTTAACAGACGGCATCCCTAGCCGCATCCTCAGTGCATGAGCAGATGTGTTTACAGACATACTCAATCACTCCCTATCCCAGTCTGCTGTCCACACATGCTTCAAGATGCCCATAATTGTTCATGTACCCAATAAGGCATAGGTAACTTAACTAAATGACTACCGCCACAAAGCACTCACCTCTGTCATCATGAAATGCTTTGAGAGACTAGTCAAGGATCATATCACCTTCACCTTACCGGCCATCCTAGGCCCACTTGAGTTTGCATACCGCCCTAACACGTCCACAGACGGTGCAATCACCATCACACTGCACATTGCCCTATCCCATCTGGACAAGAGGAATACCTATGTAAGAATGCTGTTCATTGACTACAGCTCAGCATTCAACACCATAGTACCCTCCATGCTCAGCAAATGTCTTTCACAGTAGGAGAGGGAAAAGCAATACCTATCCAAACTCTGTTGCGCGAGCAAAACTCATGTGACCACTTGACGCGATGTTATCGTTCTGGCTCATTTTTCAAAATAAAAGCCTGAAACTATGTCTGAAGACTGTTGACACCTTGAGGAAGCGATAGGAAAAGGAATCTGGTTCATATCCCTTTAAATCCAGCAAAGGGAGGCTATGGAACATGGAGTTTTCAAAATAGAAGCCACTTCCTGTTTTAACTTTCCTCAGGGTTTCGCCTGCAATATCAGTTCTGTTATACTCACAGACAATATTTTGACAGTTTTGGAAACTTTAGAGTGTTTTGTATCCAATACTAATAATAATATGCATATATTAGCAACTGAGACTGAGGAGCTGGCCGTTTACAATGGGCACCTTTTCATCCAAGCTACTCAATACTGCCCCTGCAGCCATAAAAAGATAATAACTACAGAATGAAGCCAACATCAGCGTGAGCTTTAGTTGCGAATGGTATGAACTTTGAACTTTTATTCACTACAGAAGTGATACCTCCTAGCCGTTGAGTTAGCAACAGCAGCTGCAAACGAGGGTTGGGAAGGAACAGACAGAGTGTCCCGTCTATCACACAACGACGTTAGTACAACGTATCCAATTGACCACCAGAGACATTCTTCAAAGGACAAAGGACTCGGTTTGGCAACACGGCCTTCCATCTTCCACCAACCTACCGAAGCGTAGCTCAGAGTAAATATTTATTGCATTTTCCTTTTCCAAATGGGCGGTAATTTAGAATGCATAAGATACTGTATTGACGATAGCACAGCTATGCCCCTTGTTCCTCAGTCTTCACGCTCTTTCACTCAAACCCAGCCCCTTTTCTTTTGTGTAACAAGCTGTCATATCTGTTCGCCTGCTAGGGACGTTTTCCTTTATGATGTAATTTGTAATAAAGTTGCGATTAATTACGTGTATGTGTAATTCTGTGTGATTAGTTAGGTATTTAGTAAATAAATAATTAAACCCAATTTTGCATTGCTGATTCAACTTGTTAGCCAGGGTTCGTGAAGATAACCAAGAATTTACAACTTTCAGATGAGACTGAATTAAGGTGACGATTAATATTGACTGCTATTGATGTAAAATATTACTAGGTCTTTAAGAGTTTATTCGGAAGATAACAGCTCTATAAATATTATTTTGTGGTGCCCCGACTCTCTAGTTAATTACATTTACATGATTAGCTCAATCAGGTAATAATAATTACAGAGAAATTATTTTATAGAATAGCATGTCATATCACTTAATCCGGCATAGCCAAAGACACGACACCAGACAGACAGTGTGGTGAAGAAGGCAACCTCAGGAGGCTGAAGAAATTTGTCCTGTCACCCAAAACCCTGACTAACTTTTACAGATCCACAATCGAGAGCATCCTGTCGGGCTGTATCACAGCCTGGTATGGCACCTTCTCCGCCCTCATCCGCAAGACTCTCCAGAGGGTAGTCTGCACAACGCCTCAACCGGGGCAAACTACCTGCCCTCCATGACACCTATAGCACCTGATGTCACAGGAAGGCAAAAATATAATCAAAGACAACAACCACCCGAACCACTGCCTGTTCACACCGCTACCATCCAGAAGGTGAGGTCAGTACAGGTACATCAATGCTGGGACCGAGAGACTGAAGAACAGCTTCTATCTCAAGGCCATCAGACTGCTAAACAGCAATCACTAACTCAGAGAGGCTGCTGCCTACATGGAGACCAAATCAATGGCCACTTTAACAAATGGATCACTAGTCACTTTAAACATTGCCACTTTAAATAATGCCACTTTAGTAATGTTTACATATCTTACATTACTCATATCATATGTATATACTGTATTTTATATCATCGATTGCACCTTGCTTATGCCGCTCAGCCATCATTCATCCATATATTTATATGGATATATTCTCATTCACCCTTTTAGATGTATATGTGTATTAGGTAGTTGTTGGGGAACTGTTAATTTACTTGTTGGATATTACTGCACTGTCAGAATCAGAACCACAAGCATTTCACTACACTCGGAATCAGAACCACAAGCATTTCGCTACACTCGCATCTGCTAAACATGTGTATGTGACAAATAACATTTGATTTGATTTAATGTATTGTAGTATCGTGGTAGTGTAGTGGTATTGTCTGGTAGTGTAGTGCTATTGTAGTGTAGTGAGTGGTATTGTAGTGTAGTGGTATTGTAGTGTAGTGATATTGTAATTTAGTGTAGTGGTATTGTCATCTGGTATTGTGTAGTGTAGTGAGTGGTATTGTATTGTAGTGGTATATACACCCACAGCATGTAGACTTTTAAATGTCTCTACTCCACTTTTCTCTGAGTGTCACCACTGCTTTTATCATTTCAGCAACCTATGTTTCAATTGTGTTTTGAAGGTGCTGGTGCCCAAAGCAGTTTGAGATGGAGGAGAAGACTTGTGGGGAAGAAGGCGCAGCCTCCAACAGTCCTTTCATCATAGACACAATTATTGTTATTATTGACATTTGATTAAGGTACTGCATTGTTGAGGAAGCTAGCACAAATGCATTTCGCTGCACATATTATATGCTTATAAACTGAGTACATGACGAATAACATTTTATTTTATTTGAAAAGAGGCAGATTTTTCATTGAAGAATTTCCCCTTTTTTGCTTTTATCTTTCTGGTTATTGAAATGATCACAGGCCTTATAAATCTCAAGCTCTGACAGGCTGATGGGTTGTTTCAGTACCAGTGGATATCAGAAGCACAATTATTTTCACTGCCCAATGGGAATTGACTTTCATGTTGCATAGAAACCATGCACTCCTCCAGCATTTTAGTCATGTGTTCAGATCAAGTGACTTAAGAGTTAATATTTGAACTACCATCATCTTCTGCTGTAGATCCAAAGGGCAAGAGTATGTATTGCCCATGACCACGTATGTGTGAATATGTGTGTGTGCACACTTATGCTGGTTTTATTTCAGTGCTATGTGGTCAACCCAGTAGTCAATCAAGGTTTTCAGCTAATGGTGCTGATCGCCAATCAGCGCAAGATGCTTACGATGGAGATTTGCCCTAAAAAAAACAACCTTTCTAACAACCTTCATCCATCATAATGAATTCCCCACCGTTTACACCAGTGGAGGCTCCTCAGAGGAGGAAACGGAGGACCATCCTCCTCAGTGAATTTCATAAAAATACAAATAGTGAAACTATACTAAATATATTCCCATCTCATCAAGTAATTGATTAAAACACACTGTTTTGCAATGAAGGTTATTGTGGCCTCAACAGCACCATGGGGTAGCACCATGGTGTAGCACCATGGTGTAGCCGGAGGACAGCTAGATTCCATCCTCCTCTTGGTACATTGAATTCAGTGCAAAACCCGGAAGGGTCATGGTTCTCACCCCCTTCCATAGACTTACACAGTAATTATGACATCTTCTGGACAATGTCCTCCAACCTATCAGAGCTCTTGCAGTATGAACTGACATATTGTCCACCCAATCAAAGGATCAGAGATTGAATCTAGTACTGAAAGCATAAGCTACAGCTAGCTAGCACTGCAGTGCATAATATATGGTGAGTAGTTGACTCAAAGAGAGTGGCGGACAATAGTAGAACAATTTGAACAAATTCATTTATCTTAGCTTGCAAATGCAGCTAGCTAGTACAGACTACTCAAACATCCAGCTCTAACAGAGAGAGATGCTATCTTATCTAGCTGGCTATGGCTATCCAACACTGGAACTCTTCCAAGTCAAGGTAAGCTTTTGGTTTTATGAATGTATTGCCACCGAGGCCCACCGGTTTAACTGCTAAACTGCTTGCTGCTGACTGTACACTGTACTGCATGATTGTAGTGGGGTTCCCAGGACATAGACATATCTGATATTAACAAGAATTTAAGCTTTCTGCCAATCTAATTGCACTGTCCAATTTACAGTAGCTATTACAGTGAAAGAATACCATGCTATTGTTTGAGGAGAGTGCACAATATTTAACCTGAAAGATTATTGATGAACAAATTTGGCATATTTGGGCAGTCTTGACACAGAATTTTGAACAGACATCCAATGGTTCATTGGATTAGTCTAAAACTTTGCACATACACTGCTGCCATCTAGTGGACAAATTCTAAATTGCACCTGGGCTGGAATAATACATTATGGCCTTTCTCTTACATTTCAAAATGATGGTACAAAACAAATACAAAATAACATTTTTTTTTCTTTGTATTATCTTTTACCAGATCTATTGTGTTTTATTCTCCTACATTCCTTTCGCGTTTCCACAAACTGCAAAGTGTTTCCTTTCAAATGATACCAAGAATATGCATATCCTTGCTTCAGGGCCTGAGCTACAGGCAGTTAAATGTGGGTATGTCCTTAAGAGGATAAGAAAGCAAACAAAATGAAACAGGGATAAACATACCTGCATTTGTCCAATTGAACATTGAGCTGGGTGAATGGAATATGAATGAGTCATCCAATATGCAGTAATAGGAATATGGCCATGCTCATTTAAAAAAAAAATCCCTTCCGCATCTTAATCGTCACCGACCGTCACTGATTCACTCTACCACAACAGTCATAATGTACCACTGTCAGGGCAGCAATATAAGAGTATATCATTTATTTAAGAGTGAAAGCCTGATGTACGCATGTGTGTGTGCTGTGTGCCATACATACACACTCCTTTGAGGCCCTCACAAGCAAATGAGGACCACAAATCTTCCTCTGCCAAGTAGATTACTTTTATCTACAATATCACTTTGCTCTCTCACCACTCATAAGATTAGAGTGACCAAGCTGTAATATTGGATCCCTTTTGTCAGCTTTGACAACCTCGCTGTCCAGATGCCGTTTCCTCCACAATAAATCCTAAATGTTTTCTCAGACTGCCTCACAGCTTAATCCCATGTTTCCCATCCCCATGTGCGGGAAAAGTAATAAACCTAGTCCGGGAAATACGGATAACTGTAGCTCTTCCACTTAGAAACAGGGTTGATTCCCTTGTCATTCCATTTGGTAACGGTGTGTCCACCAGAAGCCATCAATCAGCAGAAATGCATTGTGGGTCCTCACAGCATGACAACCTCTGCTTTGGCAATGACGACCGGAGCAGGCCTCTGATTGGAAATGAAGCCGTTTCTCCGAGTCATAATCTGTTTATATTTATGTTGTCCCGTTTTGTCATGGGAGATCGATCTAAAGCTGCTTTTGTTGCAGCCTTATCTGGCTTTTTGTGGGGTGACCCAATCTAATTCAGCGCTCCAGCAATTTTCCACAAAGCAATAACCACATTCAGCTTTGCTCTGATCATATCATATCCAAGGGAAAGAGCAATATTTCCCCATCATTCTTCTCTTTCCGTCTTCCTTTCTCCCTTTATGTCTTTTTCCAAAGGCCTCTTTTTATTGGAAAGAATGAAAGAGAAGCCATAAACGGCTAATGGGTGTGTTTCTCTGTGTCTTAACCATGTGAGTCTTGGTTTTTCAGGTCCTCTCACCTCTTTGGGACAGGCAATAATGGATTATGAGGTCTACATCAGATTTATTGATTTTACATTCGGACCATGCCCAAGGCGAGGTCTCCCCTGGTTAAAGATCAAACGATCAAGCATAGAAAGTGACTTTTAAAATCTAATGCCGACTCCTTTCAGGCAAAATACTTTTGCAGTATGACTTTTCCCACAAAAGTCCATTCTACTTAGAGTTTTGTAATGCTCAGGTGTAGGAATAAATGCATTCATATGCCGTGTTTGTGTCCAAATCACATTTTCAATTGGTTGCAACATTCTGCCGTGAGGAGGCTGTTCCTAGCACATTCATACCCCTCTTCTCACTAGAGAGCTTCACACTCCAACGCCAATGGCTGTGAAAAAGAACATTTTTCATTAACAGGATTAGAAACCAACAGTATTAATACATACGAGTCTCTTATGTTGCACAGCCTGCCAGGGAATTTAATCAGAACACAAAACCACCCTTTTCTCCCTGTTGTTGGAAGCCAATAAGCCTACTCCAATATGTTCAGCTCTCCTAGCCAAAAACTATTTGAGTCAAAACACTGCACGAGACGGCACTAAGGCATTCTTTAGCCTTCATTTTCTCCAGATAAAAATGCATTTTTCCTGAAGATCTGGTACTTAGAGCTCCTCCTCTGTGACGTTACTTCCCCAAACCTCAGCGTTTCAATAAACAGCCCTACATCAGTATACATAGTATCTACCATAAGTTACACCATGTATGGTTCTATTTGGATAGGGATACATATGTTCATAGATTTTTCTCTAAGCAGGTGCTGGATTTCTAAACAAATTAAAAAGGTGAAAAGAGACTCCGTACACTGCATTCTAACAAAGATGGTAGATAAATGAAAATGTCCCACTCAGAAAATGTACAATTGAAAAATGGTCAGTTCTTGTCTTCTTAACCAGGTGGCTCTCCCATACTATATGTACCAATGCATTAGCAGCTGGTTCGGGTCTGCTTAGTTCATTGACTCTATATGAAATTAGGGAGTGGGATGTTTAGTTTCCTCTTCCGTCTCTGATTTTATGCTGCCATGTGATTTAATTAGTTGGTGTTTCAACCAAAGATGATGGAGAAATGAACATAGTTCACTCAGGCAGTATACTATAAAAAATTGTATGTTGGGCTCCCGAGTGGCGCAGCAGTCTAAGGCACTGTATCGCAGTAATTGAGGCGTCACTACAGACCCGAGTTTGATCCCAGGCTGTGTGTCAACCGGTGTCCCATAGGATGGCGCACAATTGGCCCAGCGTCATCGGGTTTAGGGGAGGGTATGGCTGGGGGGGCTGTACATGGCTCATCGCGCTCTAGTGACTGCATTATGGTGGACCGGGTGCCAGCAGTCTGACGTCAGTCGTCGGTTAAAAGGTGTTTCCTCCGACACGTTGGTGCAGCTAGCTTCCGGGTTAAGCGGGCAGGTGTTAAGAAGTGCAGTTTTGTGGGTCATGTTTTGGAGAGTTGTAACAATGAGACAAAATCACAATTGGATATCAAGATATTTTTTTTTTAATGGTATGTTCCAGTCTACTTAATAAGGGGTGGCTCTCCCATAGACACCAATGTGATAGCAACTGGATCTGGTCTGCTGAGTTCATTGACTTCCATTGAACCAGAAAATATTAGGGAGTGGGATGTCTCACCTCCTCTTCCTTCTCTGTATCAACCACTCTGGGCCTCATCGGGTTTCCTGGTTGGTCGAAAACATTGTGAAATATATGTACTACTATGGGAGCATAGTATGCAGTGTTTGGAGTCTCCTCTCACACTGTATTGGTTCTATCTGCAACCATCTAGAATAGAAAAGTAAACAATTATGAGAAGCATGACAAAGCGAAAGGGATTCATTGTCAAGAGCAGCTGTGGCCAACACAGGTTGCACTGTGTGTAGGCGTATGTTCCAGCCCAGCACTAGCACACCTGATTAGAATACTCATGAACTTGATTGACAACTATGATTAGTTGGTTATTTCCATCTGGTTCATTAGTTCTATGTGGGGAAAAAGCAGGCACACACTGCCACATCTAGTAGGCGAGTAAGAAACAATAAAACCAACAGGGTAACTTTTCTTCTGGACATTTTCTATCCTGTGTTACTTTTAAAAGATGATTTGATCTGCCTTGACAGTAATAGATTGGCTCAAGATAAGAACATGGAATGATTGGCAGGGTCACCCCCTTTTCATAAAACTACACTTTGGTCTTCAGTACTTTAATCTTTCCTACCTTGAATTCCTGAAATGTTCGTAGTTATATAGACACGTTTTGCATCAAGGTGATGTATTTGCATCGATTACCATATTGTAGTCCTCTTTCCCATCTCTCTAATGGCATAGTTTCTGTGTTTTGCATAAATGTTAAAGATATGAGGGGCCTTTTAGTGGATTTAAAGCACATGGGGCTCTTTCAAAAAATCTTAGTGGCCAAAATATTTATATAATTAAAAGTATGTATCAAAATCAAGAGTAGATTAATGATCTTTATTCCCTCCCCACATGAATCAAAGTTAATTTATATTTATTTGACAAAGAAATCTGAAGCACTGATGTAGGATTGCAATGTGTATGATGTCTATTGGCATGAAGTAAAAAGGGCCGTGGATTTTTTTTTCTCCTGCAAGGTCCCATATTGGCATTCAATAGCATTGTTCTCCCATTTCAACATGTACCGGTTGTCATGACAACATAATCACATGAAGGCGGTTAAAGATGCGCCTTTTTCACTGATAGCACAACCAATTCCAGATAACCCAGAATTGAGATAAAGGTTGTTGTCTATGGGACACCACCACTTTGTGTGTGTGTGTGTGTGTGTGTGTGTGTGTGTGTGTGTGTGTGTGTGTGTGTGTGTGTGTGTGTGTGTGCGTGCGTGCGTGTGCGTGCGTGTGTAGACCAGATGCTTCATTTCAATAGATCTGCTGTATTATATGTTCCTTTACAGTTCCCTCTTGTTTGGAAAGGGTTTGGACAGGGTTTGGACAGGGTTTGGGAAGGGTTTGGACAGGGTTTGGACAGGGTATGGACAGGGTTTGGACAGGGTTTGGGCAGAGTATGAGGGGACTTTGAGTGAGCGCTTTAAGGAAGGAACATTTAATACTTATAGGTCTGAATACAAACATCTTTTAGGGGGCTGCTCTCTTTGACATTGAGTTGTACAAGAAATTGGTCCTCTGACAGCTTAGGGTTTTCCCTATGATATTTACTGCCCTAACCCACAGTTTTAAACCTCTTAAGACTACATTTACTGGTAAGTACTGATACGTTTACATTATTTATCTTATTCATTTCCCACTGCTTTATAAGCAGGGGTATTTGAGAATACACTGAGCTGGTAGAAGCATTTCTGGAAAATGTATTCTGGTAAATTCTAAATAAATGATTTAATTACCACCAAAACTCCATGAAAACGATAGTATGATAGAATCTCTGGCAGTGGAGAGACTGATGAAGAACTATATATGTGAAAATGGCTGTGTGTGTGCATGTGTGTGCACTGCGAAGGTCCGTTGGTGACTTAACCAATTTCACCAATCAGAAATAAAGAAATCAGAAATAAATCGAAATTCACAATTCCTGCAATTCTACGTAGTAATAATTATGTTCAATACTTGGCCAATTGATTCAATAGAATGTTTAATCTATGCAAATAAATTCTATAAATTGTGTTCACATATTTTATTCTGTAATAGGGTATATTATAATTGTGTTCAAGCTATTCAAATCCAAGTTTATTTACGATACAGCATGTAAGCCACACAATTAAATGAAATGCCTACTCACAATAAAACTCTCCTCGCAAACAGTGCAATGATATTACAGTTTTTTCCAACTGCTTACACACTTTTTCAAAACTGTCTCCTTTTTTTCAAATCTCTACACACAATTCCCAAAACTGCACACACAAAATGCAAAATGCCTCACATCTCCTTCAAAGTGTAACACTGCATTCAAAATTACATAAACACATGTCAGAATGAAGCATTTGCATCAAATGGCAAACACTGCTTTCATAATAGTACATTTTTGGATATACCATGCAAACACTCTTGTTCTAAATCTAAAGCTCTTTGGTCTTTCATAGGCTTATATCTACATTTCAATACAATGATCTACAGTGAAAGTAATCTGCTGAGAAGGGTAACAAGTACACTGTAAACACCAATGCAATGTAGAAACAGAAAATATTTATTAGGCCAAACATTACTGTTGTATACAGTAGCATACAACAAAACCATAAACATATGTAAACCAAAAGTATTTTCTTTAGAATACAGTAAAAGAACACAATTGTGTGTGTGTGGGGTCCCGGGGGGGCAGGGGGGGCAGTCCAGGAATTGGTAGGGGGGGGGGGGGGCAGTCACCAGTGCTAAGCTACGCTTCATCTCTACTCCGGCCTGGGTCTGGCCACAATACTTTGTCCACATCACAAGATACTTCCCTCGATGTATGGCAAGAGAAAACGTATCTCCTAGCATGGCGTATCCAACCTTGGACAGAGGCAACCTTTATGTCCCCACATGCGTCCTCCATTGCCTGGAGAAGCGGCATGCGGGCATAGGGTTGGCAATCATACACTTTCCAGCGCCAGGCTGAGAAGAATTCCTCTATGGGATTTAGAAAAGGTGAATATGGGGGTAGGTACAAAACTACAAATTGTGCATGGGTGGCAAACCAGTTTGGGACCAGAACAGCCCGGTGAAAACTAACATTGTCCCATAAAACCGCAAATCTAGCAGGCTCCTGATCTGGATCAGGGACAAGCATTGTGTAAATTGCATCCAGAAAGGTGAGCATATGGCCAGTGTTGTACGGACCCAGTGTGGCGTTGTGATGGAGGATGTGCCTTTCTCATGGTCAAACTGTTGTTGATCACATGATCAACAAGTGTTGCCCTAATCTCATCAGAGATGGCTCTCCTTCCTTTTCTTCTTTGTCCTCGTCCTCTTCTTCCTCTTCCTCTCCCTCCTACTCCTCTTGCTCTCTCTCCATTGTTGGCATCCATTGTTCAAAACAGGTAATCTGACCTTTGACCTATTTATAGGCCTATACTACAGTAAAGCAGTGATTGGTTAGTGATCAGTTAAGCTATTAGTGTTTGCACATGTGACGAGTGTGTGTGTGTGACCTGGTGAATAAGTGCAGCATTTTGATTGGTTGTGTTTGGAAAAGGAAAGCAAGTCACTTCCTGTTAGATTTTTGTGTTTTAGGTAGAGAATTGTGTGTAGTGTTTTGAAAAAAGTGTTTTATGCAATTGACAACTGAGTCAAAGGCTGAGAAATAGCTTATGGTTTAGGATATTTGGTGTGTAGTTTTTCACTTTGAGTGATAGGTTTCAAAAATCGTGTGACATGAAAAGATTTTGTGTGTAAGCAGTTGGAAAAAACTGTAACCTAAATGTATTTGTATTCACATGAAGCTACTGCCTACAAATAGCTAAACCATGTACTGTAGTTATAGGCCTATTAGGGTATAGGCGGCTGCCTACTGCAAATTATTATTTGTTCCTGAACTGGCCAAATGCGCAGAGCTATCCTTCAGCTATCCTTCAACTGTCCTTGAGCACCAAAAGTCGGTTCAACTTCTTTAACTGTCACGACTTCTGCCAAGTCGAAGCCTCTCCTTGTTCGGGCGGTGTTCGGCGGTCGACGTCGCCGGTCTTCTAGCCATTGGCAATCCATTTTTCATTTTCCATTTGTTTTGTCTCGTTTTTCCAAACACCTTATTCTCATTTCCCTCATTATGTGTTGTGTATTTAACCCTCTGTTTCCCCCATGTCTTTGTGTGGTATTGTTTATCTGTGTTCATGTATGCGCACTTTAGGCTGGTTGTGCTGGATTATGTTCAACCCGTATTTTGTATGTCATGTTCGTTTGTGCCGTGTGCTTTTGGTTCGCCAAATAAAAGGCTCCATGTTACTACCAACTATATGCTCTCCTGTGCCTGACTTCCTACAGCCCTTCACGCATACACTGACATTAACATCATCAGGCAATCCTGGCACTGTCCTTTAATTAAGCATCATAAGGGAGCTTAAAATGACCAAATATCCAGTACCAGTCAAAAGTTATGACACACCTACTCTTTCAAGGGTTTTTCTGTATTTTACTATTTTACACATTGTAGAATAATAGTGAAGACATCAAAACTATGAAATAACACATGGAATCATGGAGTAACCAAAAAAGTGTTAAACAAATATTTTTTATATTTGAGATTCTTAAAAATAGCCACCCTTTGCCTTGATGAAAGTTTTTCATAGCCTTGGCATTCTCTCAACCAGCTTTAAGAGGAATGCTTTTCCAAAAGTCTTGAAGGAGAACCCACATATGCTGAGCACTTGTTGGCTGCTTCTCCTTCACTTTGTGGTCCTACTCATCCTAAACCATCCTAATTGGGTTGAGGTTGAGTGATTGAGGAGGCCAGGTCATCTGATGCAGCACTCCATCACTATCCTTGGTCAAATAGCCCTTATACTACCTGGAGGTGTGTTTTGGGTCATTGTCCTGTTGAAAAACAAATTAGGGTCCCACTAAGCTCAAACCAGATGGGATGGCGTATCGCTGCAGAATGCTAAATAAATCACACACAGTATAACCAGCAAAGCACACCCACACCATCACACCTCCTCCTCCATGCTTCACGGTAGGAAACACGCATGTGGAGATCATCCATTCACCTACTCTGCATCTCACAAATAGCTATCAGCTAGCATCTCACTGCAGTTGGAATCCAAATCTCAAATTTGGAATCACACAAAAGGACAGATTTCCACCAGTCTAATGTCTATTGCTCGTGTTTCTTGGCCCAAGCAAGTCTCTCTTCTTATTGGCGTTCTTTGCGGCAATTCGACCATGAAGGCCTGATTCATGCGGTCTCTGAACAGTTGATGTTGAGATATGTCTGTTACTTGAACTCTGGGAAGCATTTATTTGGGCTGCAATTTCTAAGGCTGGTAACTCAAATGAATTTATTCTCAGCAGCAGAGGTAACTCTGGGTCTACCTTTCCTGTGGCAGTCCTCATGAGAGCCAGTTTCATCAGAGGTCTTGATGGTTTTTGCGACATCACTTTTCATCATTGACTGACCTTCATGTCTTAAAGTTATGATGGACTGTTGTTTCTTTTTGCTAATTTGAGCTGGTCTTGCCATAATATGCACTTGGTCTTTTAACAAATAGGGCTATCTTCTGTATACCACCTCTGCCTTGTCACAACACAACTGATTGGATCAAACGTATAAAGAAGGAAAGAAATTCCACAAATTTACTTTCAACAAGGCACACCTGTTAAATGAAATGCATTCCAGGTGACTACTGTAGCTCATGACGCTGGTTGAGAGAATGCCAAGAGTTTGCAAAGCTATCATCAAGGCAAAGGGTGGCTACTTTGAAGAATCTAAAATCTAAAATATATTATGATTTGTTTAACGCTTTGTTGGTTACTACATGATTCCATATGTGACTCGTTTCAGGAAACTAGGAGTATGTCGCGTGTCACTATTTCACAGCAGAGCCGTTTGGACGTAAACTTTTTTTTGCAGAAAAGCCTTCTTGTACATGTGAACTTTCATATGCCTTAATAACAAACTTGTATGCCATCAGTAAATATGAAACCCTTTTTTGAATTACGAGTGTAGTTGGTTTAGCCACAGAAAAAGTCAGCAACCTTCCCGCAAGCCAAGAGTTGAGTTTGGATTGGTCTGCAATTGTCTTTGAGCTGGTCAGTATGTTTAAGTAATCCTGTCTAGCGGCCTTTTTTGAAAATTTATCAAATTGCCTAAACCTAATGTCAAGTTAAAATGTACTGTTAGCTAGCTAACGTTAGCTGGCTGGCTTGCTAGCTAACGTTACGTGTATGCTCTCCACGTTCTGGAGGACAGAATATTGAAATCAGTGGAAATCGAGTATGATAGGTGAGTGAAAACAATAGTGGTCCTAAAACAGAACCTATAGTGGTCCTAAAATGGAACCTTGAGGAACACCGAAATGTACAGTTGATTTGTCAGAGGACAAACCATTCACAGAGAGAAACTGATATCTCTCCGTCAGATAAGATCGAAACCAGGTTAGAACTTGTCCGTGTAGACCAATTTGGGTTTCCAATCTCTCCAAAGGAATGTGGTGATCGATGGTATCAAAGGCAGCACTAAGGTCTAGGAGCACGAGGACAGATGCAGAGCCTTGGTCTGACGCCATAAAAAGGTAATTTACCACCTTCACAAGTGCAGTCTCAGTGCTATGATGGGGTCTAAAACCAGACTGATGCATTTTGTATACATTGTTTGTCTTCAGGAAGGCAGTGAGTTGCTGCGCAAACGCTTTTTATAAAATGTTTGAGAGGAATGGAAGATTGGATATAGGCAGATAGTTTTTAAAATGTTTTCTGGGTCAAGGTTTGACTTTATTACTGCCACTTTTAGTGAGTTTGGTACACATCCGGTGGATAGAGAGACGTTTATTATGTTCAACATAGGAGGGCCAAGCACAGGAAGCAGCTCTTTCAGCAGTTTAGTTGGAATAGGGTCCAGTATGCAGCTTGAAGGTTTAGAGGCCATGATTATTTTCATCATTGTGTCAAGAGATATAATACTTAAACACTTGAGTGTCTCCCTTGATCCTAGGTCCTGGCAGAGTTTTGCAGACTCAGGACAACTGAGCTTTGGAGGAATACGCAGATTTAAAGAGGAGTCCATAATTTGCTTTCTAATGATTATGATCCTTTCCTCGAAGAAGTTCATGAATTTATTACTGCTGAAGTGAAAGCCATCCTCTCTGGGGAATGCTGCTTTTTATTTAGCTTTGTGACAGTATCAAAAATAAATTTTGGATCGCTCTTATATTCCTCAATTACGTTGGAAAAATAGGATGATTGAGCAGCTGTGAGGGCTCTTCGATACTGCAGCGTACTGTCTTTCCAAGCTAGTCGGAAGACTTCCAGTTTGGTGTGGCGCCATTTCCATTCCAATTTTCTGGAAGCTTGCTTCAGAGCTCGGGTATTTTCTGTATACCAGGGATCTAGTTTCTTATGACAAATGTTTTTAGTTTTTAGGGTGCAACTGCATCTAGGGTATTGCGCAAGGTTCATTTGAGTTCTTCAGTTATGTGGTGGACTTTTCCATGTGAACATTAAAGTCACCAAAAATGTGAATATTATCTGCTAAGACTACAAGGTCCAATAGGAATTCAGGGAACTCAGTGAGGAACACTGTATATGGCCCAGGAGGCCTGTAAACAGTAGCTATAAAAAGTGATTGAGTAGGCTGCATAGATTTCATGACTAGAAGCTCAAAAGACAATTTTTTACGCCAAACATAACATTTTGCATTGTTGCCAAAAAGTTCAATTTTGGTTTCATCTGACCAGAGCACCTTCTTCCACATGTTTGGTGTGTCTCCCAGGTGGCTTGTGGCAAACTTTAAACAACACTTTTTATGGATATCTTTAAGAAATGGCTTTCTTCTTGCCACTCTTCCTTAAAGGCCAGATTTGTGCAATATACGACTTGTTGTCCTATGGACAGAGTCTCCCACCTCAGCTGTAGATCTCTGCAGTTCATCCAGAGTGATCATGGTCCTCTTGGCTGCATCTCTGATCAGTCTTCTCCTTGTATGAGCTGAAAGTTTAGAGGGACGGCCAGGTCTTGGAAGATTTGCAGTGGTCTGATACTCCTTCCATTTCAATATTATCGCTTGCACAGTGCTCCTTGGGATGTTTAAATCTTGGGAAATCTTTTTGTATCCAAATCCGGCTTTAAACTTCTTCACAACAGTATCTCGGACCTGCCTGGTGTGTTCCTTGTTCTTCATGATGCTCTCTGCGCTTTAACGGACCTCTGAGACTATCACAGTGCAGATGCATTTATACGGAGACTTGATTACACACAGGTGGATTGTATTTATCATCATTAGTCATTTAGGTCAACATTGGATCCTTCAGAGATCCTCACTGAACTTCTGGAGAGAGTTTGCTGCACTGAAAGTAAAGGGGCTGAATAATTTTGCACGCCCAATTTTTCAGTTTTTGATTTGTTAAAAAAGTTTGAAATATCCAATAAATGTCGTTCCACTTCATGATTGTGTCCCACTTGCTGTTGATTCTTCACAAAAAAATACAGTTTTATATCTTTATGTTTGAAGCCTGAAATGTGGCAAAAGGTCGCAAAGTTCAAGGGGGCCGAATACTTTCGGAAGGCACTGTAAATATGATCCTCAATCAGAGGCAACGATAAACAGCTGCCTCTAATTGGGAACCATATTAGCACCCACATAGAAGTACCTATACTAGATAACCCCCTGGTCACACCCTGACCCACTACACCATAGAACTACAGTAGAACTACAGTGAACTACAGTTCCTTGCGAAAGTATTCTGCCCCCTTGAACTTTGCGACCTTTAGCCACATTTCAGGCTTCAAACATAAAGATATAAAACTGTATTTTTTTGTGAAGAATCAACAACAAGTGGGACACAATCATGAAGTGGAACGACATTTATTGGATATTTCAAACTTTTTTAACAAATCAAAAACTGATAAATTGGGCGTGCAAAATTATTCAGCCCCTTTACTTTCAGTGCAGCAAACTCTCTCCAGAAGTTCAGTGAGGATCTCTGAATGATCCAATGTTGACCTAAATGACTAATGATGATAAATACAATCCACCTGTGTGTAATCCAGTCTCCGTATAAATGCACCTGCACTGTGATAGTCTCAGAGGTCCGTTAAAAGCGCAGAGAGCATCATGAAGAACAAGGAACACACCAGGCAGGTCCGAGATACTGTTGTGAAGAAGTTTAAAGCCGGATTTGGATACAAAAAGATTTCCCAAGCTTTAAACATCCCAAGGAGCACTGTGCAAGCGATAATATTGAAATGGAAGGAGTATCAGACCACTGCAAATCTACCAAGACCTGGCCGTCCCTCTAAACTTTCAGCTCATACAAGGAGAAGACTGATCAGAGATGCAGCCAAGAGGCCCATGATCACTCTGGATGAACTGCAGAGATCTACAGCTGAGGTGGGAGACTGTCCATAGGACAACAATCAGTCGTATATTGCACAAATCTGGCCTTTATGGAAGAGTGGCAAGAAGAAAGCCATTTCTTAAAGATATCCATAAAAAGTGTTGTTTAAAGTTTGCCACAAGCCACCTGGGAGACACACCAAACATGTGGAAGAAGGTGCTCTGGTCAGATGAAACCAAAATTGAACTTTTTGGCAACAATGCAAAACGTTATGTTTGGCGTAAAAGCAACACAGCTGAACACACCATCCCCACTGTCAAACATGGTGGTGGCAGCATCATGGTTTGGGCCTGCTTTTCTTCAGCAGGGACAGGGAAGATGGTTAAAATTGATGGGAAGATGGATGGAGCCAAATACAGGACCATTCTGGAAGAAAACCTGATGGAGTCTGCAAAAGACCTGAGACTGGGACGGAGATTTGTCTTGCAACAAGACAATGATCCAAAACATAAAGCAAAATCTACAATGGAATGGTTCAAAAATAAACATATCCAGGTGTTAGAATGGCCAAGTCAAAGTCCAGACCTGAATCCAATCGAGAATCTGTGGAAAGAACTGAAAACTGCCGTTCACAAATGCTCTCCATCCAAACTCACTGAGCTCGAGCTGTTTTGCAAGGAGGAATGGGAAAAAATTTCAGTCTCTCGATGTGCAAAACTGATAGAGACATACCCCAAGCGACTTACAGCTGTATTCGCAGCAAAAGGTGGCGCTACAAAGTATTAACTTAAGGGGGCTGAATAATTTTGCACGCCCAATTTTTCAGTTTTTGATTTGTTAAAAAAGTTTGAAATATCCAATAAATGTCGTTCCACTTCATGATTGTGTCCCACTTGTTGTTGATTCTTCAAAAAAAATACAGTTTTATATCTTTATGTTTGAAGCCTGAAATGTGGCAAAAGGTCGCAAAGTTCAAGGGGGCCGAATACTTTCGCAAGGCACTGTAAGGGCTCTCTATGGTCAGGGCGTGACATATATTCAAATTTAGGAACTGGGTTCTACAGTTTGAACCCCTTCTGTTTCTTGTCCATACTCATACCAGCAAATCAATATAATTGTATAATTTGGGTGAACTATTAAAAACATCTCACAACTTCCTTTAATTTCTCACAAAGAGTTGCAGATAGAAGAGAAAGATGCATGTGATCATCGAGAAACACTTTGAGCAGGGGAATAGAATTACAAGATAAAAGCAGACTAAATTATACGTTTCTTTTCTTTTCTCAAGTTTGTAAGCAGAGTGTAGATGGGTATATAAAAATAACAAGGACAACATTCAGAAAGCATTTGAAGTATTTCAGTCGCTTTTGCCTAAGGGCATAGCCGTCAATAAGCAGCGAAAAAGAGACTCTTTAAAGGAGAGAGAGAAAGAAAAAGACATAAGGAATGAGAGAGAATAAGAGAAAGAAGGAGACAGAAAACTGAAAAAATAACATCCAGATATGTAATGCGACACCCGCAGCCCGACACCTGTCACATGCATTTAAATAATTTACTAAACGTTATCAGGGTGGCTTTGAAAGTGCGAGTCATCCTGTGATATAATCTCTCCCCTCTCTCTCTGACAGGTGCCTCTGCAAACAAGACGCTTGCATATCATACCGTAAACCTGTAGAGGCCACTTTAATGAATAAAATATGTCTGCCTCAGAGGATGAGCCCTGGGTGAGGGGTATAAGCTACACTGGAGTGATTTCAGGGATGGTAGAGGGATGAAGAGAGGGAACGTGGGATGTAGGGTTGGAGAGAGGGTATGTGAGGTGTAGGGATGGATAGAGGGGGTGTGGGATGTAGGGATGGTAGAGGGAGGGAGAGAGGGGACGTGGGATGTAGGGGTGGTAGAGGGAGGACGAGATGGACGTGAGATGTAGGGATGGAGAGAGGGGACGAGGAATGGAATGATGTTAGAGGGATGAGAGAAGGGAAGTGGGAAGTAGGGATGGTGAGAGGGAACGTGGGTTGTAGGGAGGGTAGAGGGATGGAGAGAGGGGACGGTAGAGGAGGCTGGTGGGAGGCGCTATAGGAGGACAGGCTCATTGTATTGGCTGAAGGTGAATAAATGAAACAGTATCAAAACACAAACATACAGTATAGAAACCACGTTTGATTATATTCCATGAATTCCATTCCAGCCATTACATTCAGCCCATCCTGCAACAGCTCCTCCTACCAGCCTCCTCATGTTTGTTTATGGGTAGGGTGTTGAGAGGTTAGGCGGCTTGGAGTGGCATGGTGATGCGGTAAGGGAATATAGGAGGAGATAGATGTGTTGTAGTGTTGATAGGGGGTTGTTCGGTGGCGATATTTGTCTGGATTGAGTAGTGGATGAGTAGTGTGTGAATAGTGTATGAGCAGGGATGGGTAGTGGATGAGTAGGGATGAGTAGTGGATGTAGTGGATGAGTAGTGTATGAATAGGGATGAGTAGTGTGTGAGTAGGGATGAGTAGTGTAAGAGTGGGGATGTGGTGGATGTAGTGGATGAGTAGGGGATGAGTAGTGCATGAATAGGGATGAATAGTGTATGAGTAGGGATGAATAGTGGATGAGTAGTGTATGAGTAGGGATGAGTAGAATATGAGTATGGATGAATAGTGGATGTAGTGTGTGAGTAGTGTATGCGTAGGGATGAATAGTGTATGAGTAGGGATGAATAGCGTATGAGTAGGGATGAATAGCGTATGAGTAGGGATGAATAGTGTATGAGTAGGGATGAATAGCGTATGAGTAGGGATGAATAGTGGATGAGTAGGGATGAATAGTGTATGTAGTGGATTAGTAGTGATGTGGGTCTAAATGGTTGTGAGAGATGTGTGTGTGAGGGAGTAGAGATGAACACCAGCGTGTGTCTGAGGGGTGAGAGAGTAGAGATGAACACCAGTGTGTGTCTGAGGGATGAGAGAGTAGAGATGAACACCAGCGTGTGTCTGAGGGGTGAGAGAGTAGAGATGAACACCAGTGTGTGTCTGAGGGATGAGAGAGTAGAGATGAACACCAGCGTGTGTCTGAGGGGTGAGGGAGTAGGGAGTAGAGATGAACACCAGCGTGTGTCTGAGGGGTGAGGGAGTAGGGAGTAGAGATGAACACCAGCGTGTGTCTGAGGGAGTAGGGAGTAGAGATGAACACCAGCGTGTGTCTGAGGGGTGAGAGAGTAGAGATGAACACCAGCGTGTGTCTGAGGGGTGAGGGAGTAGGGAGTAGAGATGAACACCAGCGTGTGTCTGAGGGGTGAGAGAGTAGAGATGAACACCAGCGTGTGTCTGAGGGGTGAGGGAGTAGGGAGTAGAGATGAACACCAGCGCGTGTCTGAGGGAGTAGGGAGTAGAGATGAACACCAGCGTGTGTCTGAGGGGTGAGAGAGTAGAGATGAACACCAGTGTGTGTCTGTGGGGTGAGGGAGTAGAGATGAACACCAGTGTGTGTCTGAGGGGTGAGGGAGTAGGGAGGAACACCAGTGTGTGTTTGAGGGGTGAGGGGTGAGGGAGTAGGGAGGAACACCAGTGTGTGTCTGAGGGGTGAGGGGTGAGGGAGTAGAGATGAACACTGGTATGTGTGTCAGTAAAGGGTGATGTAATTGTAATGATTTGTGTGATTCGGCATTTGGACACCGAACATGAATCGATTCTGATTGCTTGTCTTTGTGAAATAGCTTTGAAATCAACCTTTTGTTACACATCCATGTCGGAAGACAGCCGACTCTACAGTAAGTAGCACAATATACAATACCAGTCCCTATTAATGTGCAGGGGCCATTATTTACTGTGAATGTGACAGATTGCAAGAGAGAGTGGAGACTGGATGAAAGAGAGAGAAGAAGAGTTAGAGGAGTGAGGGTTCAGTCAGGCAAGCCCGGCTTACTGTCAGCGCAATCACTTAGCTCATTTGTAAACAGCCTTTCATAACACCATTAATTAAGCATCCTGGTCAATGCATGGCAGTAGCGCCATTAAAAGCAAACAGAATTAGCGGGCCATGAAGCTAACGCATGGGCTCGTTAAATTTATGGAGAAGGAGGTGAGCTCCCCCAACGCGTGTACAGCTGATTAACTTCGTGAAGGGGGTTCTCTTGCCAGGCCCAGTCAATCAGCACTGGCTGTTTGCGAAGGCAACTAGGCTTCATGCTGCTAATGCTGCACAAGTCAAGCGTGTGCACATCTTTCTCTGCACACAGCCACAAGTACATTTGCCACATAGTAAATTTGGCAGAGACACATAGGTTTGGGCATCCTGTTTTCTGACTGACAAGGGTGTGCAAGGAATGTGTAAATACTCTGGCATGGTGAGGTTGTGTGTAACACACATGTTGCTCATTACAACGTTTGATAGGACTACTGTTACCATTCCTGTATGGCCTATAGTCAATGTCTTTTTTTTCTCATGTAGCCCTGCAGTTAGCCATCATTTTGGTAAACCCAGCCCAAACAAACAAAAAGCACAAAATCAGTTCCCCTTAAAAGTGCAAGACAGACTACATTTACCTCAAAGCAGAGAGTAAGAGTTAAAAGTCATCTTCTTACACACTGCCATAAAGATCAATCATACACACCATTGACATTGACATTTTTCAAGATTTACATAATTATTCATTCATCAATGCTTAGATCGTGCTGATGCAATAGAGAGAAACGGGTTTCAAAAGGCTTGGGAGGCTGTCAATCACATACAATTGCACTTGAGTGTGATTAGTGACTATAGAAGGGTCTCCCTCATATAAGACAATGGCACTAATCACTCACTCAAGTTCTAGGAGCTCCTGTAGCATCTATGCACTTGCCATGATTCATTTCCAAGTGAGCCCTTGCAAATGTGGGTCCTTCATCTAGCATTATTTCGCTTATTATTACCTTCCGAACACTGACTTATAATGTATGTGCAAACGTCACATTATGAATCAAACGTCTTCAATATGCCCAGCAACTACAGTTGAAGTCGGAAGTTTACGTTCACTTAGGTTGGAATCATTAAAACTCATTTTTCAACCACTCCAAAAATGTCTTGTTAACAAACTATAGTTTTGGCAAGTCGGTTCGGACATCTACTTTGTTTACAGACAGATTATTTAATTTATAATTCACTGTATCACAATTCCAGTGGGTCAGAAATTTACATACACTAAATTGACTGTACCTTTAACAGCTTGGAAAATTCCAGATAATTATGTAATGTCTTTAGAAGCTTCTGATAGGCTAATTGACATCATTTGAGTCAATTGGAGGTGTACCTGTGGATGAATTTCAAGGCCTACCTTAGAACTCAGTGCCTCTTTAATTGAAATCATGGGGAAATCAAAATAAATCAGCCAAGACCTCAGAAACATTATTGTAGACCTCCACAAGTCTGGTTCATTCTTGCGAGCAATTTCCAAACGCCTGAAGGTACCACGTTCATCTGCACAAACAATATTACGCAAGTATAAACACCATAATACCACACAGCCGTTATACCGCTCAGGAAGGAGACGCGTTCCGTCTCCTAGAGATGAACGTACTTTGGTGCGAAAAGTGCAAATCAATCCCAGAACAACAGCAAAGGAACATGTGAAGATGCTGGAGGAAACAGGTAAAAAAGTATCCATATCCACAGTAAAACAAGTAAAACACACAAGTAAAACAAGTCCTATGTCGACATCGTAAAAAAAGCCAGACTACGGTTTGCAACTGCACATGGGGACAAAGATTATACTTTGGATAAATATCCTCTGGTCTGATGAAACAAAAATAGAACTGTTTGGCCATGATGACCATCGTTATGTTTGGAGGAAAGGTGGGGATGCTTGCAAGTCGAAGAACACCATCCCAACCGTGAAGCATCGGAGTGGCAGCATGATTTTGTGGGGGTACTTTGCTGCAGGAGGGACTGGTGCACTTCACAACATAGATGGCATCATGAGGCTCGAAAATTATGTAGATACAGTGCCTTGCGAAAGTATTCGGCCCCCTTGAACTTTGCGACCTTTTGCCACATTTCAGGCTTCAAACATAAAGATATAAAACTGTATTTTTTTGTGAAGAATCAACAACAAGTGGGACACAATCATGAAGTGGAACGACATTTATTGGATATTTCAAACTTTTTTAACAAATCAAAAACTGAAAAATTGGGCGTGCAAAATTATTCAGCCCCTTTACTTTCAGTGCAGAAAACTCTCTCCAGAAGTTCAGTGAGGATCTCTGAATGATCCAATGTTGACCTAAATGACTAATGATGATAAATACAATCCACCTGTGTGTCATCAAGTCTCCGTATAAATGCATCTGCACTGTGATAGTCTCAGAGGTCCGTCAAAAGCGCAGAGAGCATCATGAAGAACAAGGAACACACCAGGCAGGTCCGAGATACTGTTGTGAAGAAGTTTAAAGCCGGATTTGGATACAAAAAGATTTCCCAAGCTTTAAACATCCCAAGGAGCACTGTGCAAGCGATAATATTGAAATGGAAGGAGTATCAGACCACTGCAAATCTACCAAGACCTGGCCGTCCCTCTAAACTTTCAGCTCATACAAGGAGAAGACTGATCAGAGATGTAGCCACGAGGCCCATGATCACTCTGGATGAACTGCGAGATCTACAGCTGAGGTGGGAGACTGTCCATAGGACAACAATCAGTTGTATATTGCACAAATCTGGCCTTTATGGAAGAGTGGCAAGAAGAAAGCCATTTCTTAAAGATATCCATAAAAAGTGTAATTTAAAGTTTGCCACAAGCCACCTGGGAGACACACCAAACATGTGGAAGAAGGTGCTCTGGTCAGATGAAACCAAAATTGAACTTTTTGGCAACAATGCAAAACGTTATGTTTGGCGTAAAAGCAACACAGCTGAACACACCATCCCCACTGTCAAACATGGTGGTGGCAGCATCATGGTTTGGGCCTGCTTTTCTTCAGCAGGGACAGGGAAGATGGTTAAAATTGATGGGAAGATGGATGGAGCCAAATACAGGACCACTCTGGAAGAAAACCTGATGGAGTCTGCAAAAGACCTGAGACTGGGACGGAGATTTGTCTTGCAACAAGACAATGATCCAAAACATAAAGCAAAATCTACAATGGAATGGTTCAAAAATAAACATATCCAGGTGTTAGAATGGCCAAGTCAAAGTCCAGACCTGAATCCAATCGAGAATCTGTGGAAAGAACTGAAAACTGCTGTTCACAAATGCTCTCCATCCAACCTCACTGAGCTCCAGCTGTTTTGCAAGGAGGAATGGGAAAAAATGTCAGTCTCTCGATGTGCAAAACTGATAGAGACATACCCCAAGCGACTTACAGCTGTAATCGCAGCAAAAGGTGGCGCTACAAAATATTAACTTAAGGGGGCTGAATAATTTTGCACGCCCAATTTTTCAGTTTTTGATTTGTTAAAAAAGTTTGAAATATCCAATAAATGTCGTTCCACTTCATGATTGTGTCCCACTTGTTGTTGATTCTTCACAAAAAAATACAGTTTTATATCTTTATGTTTGAAGCCTGAAATGTGGCAAAAGGTCGCAAAGTTCAAGGGGGCCGAATGCTTTCGCAAGGCACTGTATATTGAAGCAACATCTCAAGACCTCAGTCAGGAAGTTAAAGCTTGGTCACAAATGGGTCTTCCAAATGGACAATGACCACAAGCATACTTCCAAAGTTGTGGTAAATGGCTTAAGGACAACAAAGTCGAGGTATCGGAGTGGTCATTATAAAGCCCTGACCTCAATCCTGTGGAAAATTTGTGGACAGAACTGAAAAAGCGTGTGCGAGCAAGGAGGCCTACAAATCTGACTCAGTTACACCAGCTCTGTTAAGAGGAATGGGCCAAAATCCACCCAACTTATTGTGGGAAGCTTGTGGAGGGCTACCTGAAACATTTGACCCAAGTTAAACAATTTAAAGGCAATGCTACCAAATACTAATTGAGTGTATGTAAACTTCTGACCCACTGGGAATGTAATGAAATAAATCAAATATGAAATAAATCCTTCTCTCTACTATTATTCTGTCATTTCACATTCTTAAAATCAAGTGGTGATCCTAACTGACCTAAGACAAGGAATTTTTATTAGGATTAAATGTCAGGAATTGTGAAAAACAGAGTTTAAATGTATTTGGCTAAGCTGTATGTAAACTTCCAACTTCAACTGTATGTTTATGAAAGACACTCTTGCAATGTGTGACTAGTTTCAGGAAACTAGGCATATGTCTCGCGTCAATACTTCACAGGAGAGCCATTCGAACATAAACTAAAAAAAACAAACATCTAAATGCATTTTTTACGCTCTTTCTGGAGGACTCAGTTTTAAAATTAGTGGAAATAGAGTATGATAGCTAAGCAGATGAGAAAATTCTGGTACTTGATTGCAAATATGCAGACGGAGTCGAAAAGAGAATAAAACACCTGTCACCTGATTATATCTTCAAACTAAGAGCAACCATGGCATCCATGATAAAGAGGGAGGAGTGTCCATCCATGTGAACGGTGATAGTCTAGCTAGCTACATTTTCAGGTGTTACACGTTTCAAATTTAGTCAGAAAGTCATTTTCATTTCAAGATAAAGTGTACTGTTTGCTAGCTAGTTAACATTAGCTGGCTGGCTCGCTAGCTAACGTTACATGTATGATCTGTGTAGAAATGTTATTTGTATCTCAGAGCCATTCGCATTGCTAGTTATAGCATAATGTTAGCTAGCTAACATTGAACCTGGTTGGTTAGCTACCTGCAGATTTATGCAGCAGCACAGCAGCCAGCAGCACAGTTGCAGGCACCAATGCTCTGGATAACATAAAAACAGCCTAACCAGCTCTGCTAGGGAGAGTAAAATGGTCAGTGTGAGCTGTTCTCTTATTTGTGTCTGGACGTAGCTAGCAAGCTAGCCAATGTTAGCCATTTAGCTTGGGTGCTTGACAGTCGTTGTTAGGTCAGAACTCTCAAATCAACCGTATTCTTCGGCCAGAGCATCTAGTGTGCACTCTGGATTCTCAGAGAGCGAAACGCTCTGAATTTACTAGCGGACAATGCTCTGAGTTTACGATGCCCAGAAAACACTCTGGCACTCCAGATTAAACACACACGTAGTATAAACCAGACTTTAGTCTTGAAATCTTTGGTTGTTTAGTACATGGCCTCACATGTGAATCCTTAAAGAGATGGGTGGGGCTAAAGCTTAAGATGGTGTGAACGATGCTGAATGGGTGTGGACAAAGAAGAACTCTCCAGTACGTGTACCAAAACTATTCAAGGTACATTTTCTCAAAAGTGATCTAGCAAGTTTATCAACTTTCAAAGAAGAATGACTTTCCTATTGTTCCTCAACTGTAGTGTATGATATACCATTTTGTAGCTTTGAGTCTCTACTTTTATCCAATGTCAAAAACACTATTTCTCATTTTGCTTCATAAGACCGAGCCGATCGGTCACATATGGTATTGTGTGTGCAAAGTAATACTTAGCAGATGAGATACAATGTGTACATACCATTCTATTACGGATCTGTGTGGGAATGAGAGTGGGCGTTTGTTGCGTGGTGTACTAATTAAAAGGTGTCTTGTACTCTGGCTTCCAGACTGGTGACAGATTGTGACAGTGCAGATTTAGATTTTCTGCCGCCACAACCAGTGCTGTGCTTCTCCGAGGTGGGATAGGCCATCCCACCTCTTGTTTTTATGGCCTATTAATGTGATTATGAGCAAAATGTGAAATCTTACTGTATTATCCTCAACTTGATCACATAAACGTTTGACAAAATGACAAAATGAAAAGACGTTTGACAAAAATACGCAAACACCACTCGACTTAATTAGGAAAATGGTGAGGGGGAATATGGCTTTAAAAATGGCAGTGTAATTAAACATTTAAATTCTTATGATGTCAAAATGACATCTCGTCGTTTCTAGTGAGCTAACAGACATTTTACATTACTGTATTCATCAATCTAGCAAGAAGGCAATATTTTGAAAAATATAGTAATGTTTCCCTCCTCACCCACAGAAAGCTATGGCCTTTGGCTTTCTTCTGGAATTTTGTATTTATGTCAACAACAAAACCAACCCATATGATCAACCCATATGATCTACTACACAATAGGATGATGTCATAGTGAATTCATGAAATTTTGGCCATTTAAACAGCGTGTCGACCCTTTTCGACAAGGGGAGATGTGCTCTGAAAAGGGTGCTTTTTCTGGGTTCTACTGATGTGCTTTGTGGCCGTCTCTGACATAAAAAAACGTTTTTGACTTCCACACAAGGTTTAAGGAAGTGTGTAGGTCACACTCTATTGTAGTTTGACCTACAGTTATGAACGTTATATATTTAGAACCACCTACTCGATAGGAATCCAGTGATGTCTCTGTCATATCTGATCTTGATTTGATTGATGCAGCCAACCACTGGATTGAGCCAGAGACGTGTTTATTCCACAGATAATCCTCTGTGTCCTACAATTGTCTAGTTTTTTGATATTCTGATTTATAAACAGAGACACAGTGCAATTTGTTGAAATTATGTCATAATTTCCTTAATCAAAGTTTTTATTGACAGATGCAGCCAATTGAATAGCTTATCATTATAGAGTATGCATAAAATTGCTTCCGCCAATTGCAATGTCTTCCTATGACCACACATATTGTCTCAAGAAAATGTTATATTTTCAATACCCTCAAAACACCAAGTTAGGCATAGGCTACCTAATTTGAAAATAGGTCATCATCACTTTTAATCGTGAACGATAATTCTTCACGTTTTACCGGTGAAATGTCCAAACTACATCTCCATGCCAATCATTTGATCTCAATCAGTTTCATGGGAATATGCATTTAGGTCTTCTTTAATTCCTGTCTCGTGATAGAACTTGAGCAGATGGTGTGAACAAACAATTTGCTTTTCTTGTATTTTGTTTCGATCAAAGCATATATTGTAAGGCTCCGGGTGTCGTGGGTGTGGAGTCAAATGCAGGAGACCGAGAGTTCAATGCTGTGCGTCTTTTAATAGCACCAACAGGGTGCTCACAAAGTTATGTTCCCAAACACAGGGAATCAAAATGTACACTGGAAAAAATCACGACCAGGCACTAACACGTACCTCTTACAACAGAGCCGAAGGTTACATTGAAATAATCCCGCACAACAACCAGGCGGGCCGGCTGTCTAATAAAGACAAACTAATTAAACATAAACAGGTGCTACCACTAAACATACAAGGAGGGGGAGGAAAGACAATCAGTGGCAGCTAATAGGCCGGTGACGACGACCGCCGAGCGCCACCCGCCCGGGAAGGGGAAACACCCTCGGTCGGACTCGTGACATATATCCTGCCTAGTGGTGCGCTCTGTTGAGTTTTGGCACTTGATTTTATTTTATTTTACTATTCAGCTTAAGCTAACCATCCAAAAATCTCTTTAGAAACCAGGTGGTGTTTTTGGTGTAACGTTCGAGACTTATTATGCTATGGTCTTATTTACAGTACCAGTTAAAAGTTTGGACACCCACTCATTCAAGGGGTTTTCTTTATTTTTTATGTTCTACATAGTAGAATAATTGTGAAGTAATCAAAACTATGAAATAACACAAATGTGACCGAACGGCTCAAATCGGTCTTATGTAGCACGATTTGAAATTGTGTTTTTTACATTGGATAAAAGTAGAGACTCAGAGCTACAAAATGGTATATCATACACTACAGTTGAGGAGCAATGGGAAAGTAATTCTGCTTTGAAAGTTGACAAACTTGTAAACTCACTTTTGAGAAATGTATTGAATGTTTTGGTACTACTACTGGAGAGCCCTTTTTTGTCTACACTCATTCAGCACTGTTCACACACTCTTAAGCTTAATAAGCCCCACCCATCTCTTTAAGGGTTGATCTGAGAGTTCTGTACCAACAACAGCAGTCAAGCACCCAAGCTAACTTGCTAGCTACTGGTTAGGCTGTTATGTTATCTAGAGCGTTGGTGACTGTAACTGTGCTGTCATATTGACCGTTTGTAAATTCAGAGCGTTTCGCTCTCGGAGTGTTCAGAGCGCACACTGGACACTCTGGCGGGTGAGTAGGGTTGATTCAAACATTCTGACCTCACAACTGCAGTCAAGCACCCAAGCTAACTGGCAAACATTGGCTAGCTACTTCCAGACACATAATGAGAGGACACACCACTCTGACCATTTTACTCCCCCTAGCAGAGCTGGTTAGGCTGTTTTCATGTTCTCCAGAGCGTTGGTGTCTAACTGTGCTGCTGGCAACAATTTAATTATGCTTGTTTGCAGACGTTTACTGACGCTGGCCATGTTCAACGGGTGTTGAAAATGTGTAAATTCATCAGTTCATCAGCTCTGGCACACTCACACAATACTTTTCTGTTAAGACATGTAGCAAGCTAGGTAAACAATGAACAATATTCCCAACACATGATGTTACTACCCTGCATGAATCTGTAGGTAGCTAACCAACCAGGTTCAATGTTAGATAGCTATTAATAGGCTATAACTAGTCAAGCAAATGGCTCTAGATGCAAATAATAAGATCATACACGTAACGTTAGCTAGCGAGCCAGTCAGCTAACATTAGCTAGCTAGCTAACAGTACACTTTAATTTGAAATGAAAAGACTATGTCAACATTGGAAACGTGTCATACCTGAAAATGTAGCTAGCTAGACTATCTTACCAGTGGTCTGAAATCGGAGTAGATAGCCAGAGTGAATTTACCAGCTAGTATGTTTATCAACAGTTGTTGCAGTGACACTCTATTTAAATGGATACTCGCATAGCGGGATCTTTGTTAAGACATGTAGCTAGCTAGCTAAACAATGAACCATAATCCCAACTCATGATTTTACTACACTGCATGAATCTGCAGGTTGCTAACCAACCAGGTTCAATGTTAGCTAACTGACATTAGGCTATAACTAGCCAAGAAAATGGCTCTGAGATATGAATAATAAGATTATACATATAACATTAGCTAGCGTGCCAGCAAGCTAACTTTAGCTAGCTAACAGTACACTTTAACTTGAAATTAATCTACTTTCTGTCAAAATTTGAAACGTGTAATACCTGAACATTTAGCTAGCTAAAATATCTTAACCATATACATTATGGATGAACGTGTCTCCTGTAGGATGCCATGGTTGCACATGGTTGCACTAGTTGAACTTCTTGGTGACAGGGGGCAGTATTTTCACGTCCGGATGAAATGCATGCCCAAATTCAACTGCCTGCTACTCATTCCCAGAAGATGAGATATGCATATTATTAGTATTATATTATTAGATTTGGATAGAAAACACTCTGAAGTTTCTAAAACTGTTTGAATCATGTCTGTGAGTAGAACAGAACTTATTTAGCAGGCGAAACCCAGAGGACAAACCATTCCAATTTTTTTTTTTTGAGGTCACTCTCTTTTCAATGGGGTTTCATTGGGAATCCAGATTTCTAAGGGACCTTCTTGCAGTACCTATCGCTTCCACTGGATGTCAACAGTCTTTAGAAATTCTTTGAGGTTTTTCCTTTGTGCAATGAAGAAGTACGGCCATCTTGAACGAGGGTCACTTGAAGTGTACTGTTAGATAGAGGCGCGTGACCAGAAAGCTAGCTACAGTTTGTTTTCCTCCTGTATTGAACACAGGTCATCCCGTCTTCAATTGAATCGATTATTTACGTTAAAAAATGCCTAAAATTGCATTACAAAAGTAGTTTGAAATGTTTTGGCAAAAGTTTACAGGTAACTTTTGAGATATTTTGTAGTCACGTTGCGCACGTTGGAACCTGTGTTTTTCTGTATCAAACGCGCCAAATAAATGGACATTTTGGATATATATCGACGGAAGTAATTGAACAAAAGGACCATTTGTGATATTTATGGGACCTATTGGAGTGCCAACAAAATAAGCTCGTCAAAGGTAAGGCATGAATTATATTTTTATTTCTGTGTTTTGTGTCGCGCTTTCAGGGTTGAAATATACTTTTCTCTCTTTGTTTATGGAGGTGCTATCCTCAGATAATAGCATAATTTGCTTTCGCCCGAAAAGCCTTTTTGAAATCTGTTGGCTGGATTCACAACAAGTGTAGCTTTAGTTTGCTATCTTGCATGTGTGATTTAATGAAAGTTTGATTTTTATAGTAATTTATTTGAATTTGGCGCTCTGCATTTTCCCTGGCTTTTGACGCTAGCGTCCCACATATCCCAGAGAGGTTAAAGATGTAATCCTGAGACAGCTAAGGACTGATAATGTCATGTAAACACCTTTCTCTGCAGACTTGTTTACGTGCTGCTGTGCGTTTTGTTGCCAACCTTACTTTGCTACCTGACAACATTACGGTTTTTAATTTTTAATTACGTTTATATTTTTAGTTTTTCCCTGACTCAACTTTTTTTTCATTCAACTTTTTCACTCCGGACGTTTTATCTGGACATGGTTTATCAGGACTTCCAACAGCCGAAGCTAAGTAGCAATATTAACATGATGCCTTCTAATTGCAGTCGCTGTACTCATAATATACAGGAGAATGATCGCCTTACGGCTAGGATAGCTGTGCTGCAATCCCAGCTTCAGACGCAATCGTTAGGCAAGGGTCATTTCAGTGTAGGAAAGGATGAAACAGCGTCTGTGCCACCCGTAAGTACAGATAGTAGTATAAATCCCCTCACACGGTCCCTGCCGCAGGACAACTTTCTCATTGCTTCTGGAGGGAAATGCTGTAGGAATGCTCAACCGGTGTTGCTCATTCAGCCGACAGAAACTTTCAAACGGTTCTCCCCATTAAGCAGCGAGTCGGAGTCAGAGGCCAAGCCTTCTCTGGTCTCTATTCCTCCCGTTACGTGGTCTGAGACGCCGAAGCTCCCCACTGTTAGCTCTGACAAATTGAAAACCCTAGTCATTGGCGACTCCATTATCCGCAGTATTAGAATTAAAACTAATCATCCAGCGATCATACACTGTTTACCAGGGGGCAGGGCTACCGACGTTAAGGCTAATCTAAAGATGTTGCTGGCTAAAGCTGAAACTGGCGAGTGTAGAGTGTATAGAGATATTGTTATCCACGTCGGCACCAACGATGTTAGGATGAAACAGTCAGAAGTCACCAAGCGCAACATAGCTTCAGCGTGTAAATCAGCTAGAAAGATGTGTCGGCATCGAGTAATTGTCTCTGGCCCCCTCCCAGTTAGGGGGAGTGATGAGCTCAACAGCAGAGTCTCACAACTCAATCGCTGGTTGAAAACTGTTTTCTGCCCCTCCCAAAAGATAGAATTTGTAGATAATTGGCCCTCTTTCTGGGACTCACCCACAAACAGGACCAAGCCTGGCCTGTTGAGGAGTGACGGACTCCATCCTAGCTGGAGGGGTGCTCTCATCTTATCTACGAACATAGACAGGGCTTTAACTCCCCTAGCTCCACAATGAAATAGGGTGCAGGCCAGGCAGCAGGCTGTTAGCCAGCCTGCCAGCTTAATGGAGTCTGCCACTAGCACAGTCAGTGTAGTCAGCTCAGCTATCCCCATTGAGACCGTGTCTGTGCTTCGACCTAGGTTGGGCAAAACTAAACATGGCGGTGTCCGCCTTAGCAATCTCACTAGAATAAAGACTTTCTCCATTCCTGCCATTATTGAAAGAGGTCGTGATACCTCACATCTCAAAATAGGGCTACTTAATGTTAGATCCCTCACTTCAAAGGCAGTTATAGTCAATGAACTAATCACTGATCATAATCTTGATGTGATTGGCCTGACTGAAACATGACTTAATAAGCATTTTTTTTTATTTTGAAGCATGTCCAAATCATCTTAAAGTAACTTTATTGAACAACACAATGCATTTGAAAAAACTATTTGAGTAACTGACTTTGTTACCCAGAAATGATTTGATCTGGAGATGAAGAACGGTGACTCAAATGCCCAGGGTAGCTTTTAAAAAGACAACATAACACACATAGGTATAAAAACATATCTGTTGATAGACTTTCCTCCAAAATGCCCAGAACTATTCCTAAGGACAAGCCTCTCTACCTGACAAACTTTAGTCAGATTAGTTTTTTTCCTCAATCCACTAACGGCAAACTCCAGATACAGTAATGAAAGAAACCAGGGTGTAATTACAAACCGAGAACTTTCATGCTCATCATCCGCATAGGGGGGTCCCTCCAAGGCCCCCTTTACGCCCACACTCCCAGGGCTAGGCAATCATTATTCATTACTTCATCCATCCCTAGGTGTGTGTCATTGAGCTTCTGGTTTAGAGCCTGTTGACTGGGCCATCTCTAGGCTGGCAGAATTGCCTGTTTTAATGTGCCAGAGGGACAAAGCTCATCATTATTTGGCCAAGAAAAGAATCGGCAGCACTAGAGCAAGATGTGACGGGGGAAAGTTTCCCCTAGTCTCGGCGTGATAATGGTGTCTTTGTAATTGCTGTTTGTTACCCGCTGTCTCACAAGACAACGCAGCGGGATGATGCTTGCTAGCGTCGGCCGGCCGAATGTTTTTATGCAGAGTCACAGCCATCATAATTGCACTGTTAAAAAAGACAGGAAAGGGCAGAATATTTATGGCAGACTATCTTTATTTACTTTTTAATGTATTTTTCCTTTTTCCATATGTTGCTAAACTTTTGAGAACAAGCTATTATTTTAAAATATGGTTGTTACTTTTGATTCTGGCCAAACATTAGAAATGACAAACTAAATATAATTCAATGTTGCCAATATTGTGCTTTTTTTTTTTTGGTGATTCATTTTCTTTGCCTCCCTCTTAACTATATTGGAGATTCTGACCGTCATGTACTCATTGGGTAACAGATGAGATTCTGACCGTCATGTACTCATTGGGTAACAGATGAGATTCTGACCGTCATGTACTCATTGGGTAACAGATGAGATTCTGACCGTCATGTACTCATTGGGTAACAGATGAGATTCTGACCGTCATGTACTCATTGGGTAACAGATGAGATTCTGACTGTCATGTACTCATTAGGTAACAGATGAGATTCTGACTGTCATGTACTCATTGGGTAACAGATGAGATTCTGACTGTCATGTACTCATTAGGTAACAGATGAGATTCTGACTGTCATGTACTCATTGGGTAACAGATGAGATTCTGACCGTCATGTACTCATTGGGTAACAGATGAGATTCTGACCGTCGTGTACTCATTGGGTAACAGATGAGATTCTGGCCGTCATGTACTCATTGGGTAACAGATGAGATTATGACTGTGATATAATCATTGGGTAACAGATGATATTATGACTGTGATATAATCATTGGGTAACAGGTGAGAATCTGACTGTCATGTACTCGTTGGGTAATAGATGACATTCTGGCCGTTAATTGCAGTGTAGATGTTTCCAGCACTTTCCAGTGATCTGCTTCAGTGTCCCAATAAACATAGCCTCAAAACTTCCTGCCGCTCTGCTGGAGGGAGTATTCACTTATCCTCCTCCATCTTGCATGACTGAATATTGAGATCCGCATTGGAATTCTGGACTGGACCTAAAGGGGTGAATGGAGGAGTTTTCAGTAAGACTTTTAAAGCATGAGGGGTGAAATGGAAAATGTATTACAGATTTTTGGTGTGGTCTTCTCTTTTATTTACTTCTGAATATTCCTTTTGAGACCCCTTCTGCTTGTGGCACCAGCCAGAGAATACCAACAAAAGAATCCCTGAGGTGGTTTTGACCATCAATTGGCCAGACCACAGGCGGCTGGTGGCACCTTAATTGGGGAGGACGGGCTCAAAGTAATGGCTGGAATAGAATAAATGAAACTGTATCAAACACATTGTTTCCATGTGTTTGATACGATTCCGTTCCAGCCATTGATATGAGCCGTCCTCCCCTCCTCCCCTCACCAGCCTCCTGTGGTCCATGACAGCCAGAAAGCCTCTTAAAAAACTGCCTGTCAATTACCAATTGTCATCTCCCTACTGCTGATATAAATACATGTTATGAGTATTTTCACTGCGTTCTGAATAGCATCTGCGTATGCTATTGTACTGGAAGGTGCAATGGATGTAGGTAACTTAATTTACCGGTTTGTCTATTAGACTAATTCAATTAGATCAATTTCCATGCAAAACCCCTAATAAAAGGCATTTTATGGTTCAGGGGGAATTACCTCTCAGACTTTCTCTGCCTACCCCACTTGCCATTTCCCACAGGGCGGGTACCATCTCCCAGCTCCCCAGGCCCCGCCCACTCCTCTACTCCAGCACATGCCCGGTTTGGCATGGGGCCTGCAGGGGAGATCACATGCTTGCAAATGGGCCCATCTTTGTGAGTGCATAGTGGAGGGCTCCCCGGTGGATCCACCAATTAGCCTCAGCCCCCGGATTCAGAGCAGCAGAGAGAGGCTGTGGAGCTGGAGAGCGCTATAGTGTCCCTAGAGTTCCTGTAGTGGGTGACCAGCGGAGACTGGAGGAGGACAGAAGGTGCAGACAGGACAGCTAGGGCAAGATACAATCCACTGTGTGTTTGTCACCAAGGACCTCAAATCAATTTCAGCAAGTGTACCGGACTTGCCGTTCTCCAATTATCCATGCTGGCCCAGAGGCTTTTGTTGGAGGAAGTAGAGACTAGGAAATTGTTGGTGAAGAAAATGCTGAAAGACATGTTTGTCTCTCTAAGGCTCCATTTACACATGCAACCCAATTCTGATCTTTTTCCCCCACTAATTGGTCTTTTGACCAATCACATCATATCTTTACACATCAGATATTTTTCAGAGCTGATCTGATTGGTCAAAAGACCATTAGTGAACAAAATATCAGTCTGAGGATTATTGACATGCACTTTCCACACAGGGAGAGTAAGCGAACGACCTATTTACTCAAAGCTCTGGGACAGTAACGTATCGCTGTAGCAAAGTTAGCCATAAACTCTTGATGAGGACAATGGATGAGCAGAATTAAATATGTTTGAAAGATCCTAAGAGCAGAGAAAGGTGAACAGCTGGCAGGCTAAGATACTGCGGTTTCAGGCCTCCTACCAACCCCACCAGGTAAACAAACCGTCAGTCCCTTTGATTTATGGCGCACGTCAGTGGCCAAATGGCCATTACTCGGGCAGATTATTTGCAGCAGAAAAGGATTTTAAAATGAATAGTTTGATTAATTTTGAGATACTAACAAGGAAGCAGGATATCATTCATGACTTCAATTTCACACTTTTTTCATAATTTTGTTGTTGTTAGGAGGATTTGTTTATGATATAATATTTTTCATGCAAAAATTGCATATAATTAAAATGTAAGTAATGTAAAGGGCCCACTGGCCGGTAACAATAACTGTCCAGACAATACATCTCTTGGACCATATCAGAAACATTCTTTAATCTGAACCATGTCCCAATGTTGCTGCATTAATCATGGTGAACATTAGTCATAGGCAACATTAGTCATAGGCAAGATTAGTCATAGGCAACATTAGTCATAGGCAACATTAGTCATAGGCAACATTAGTCATAGGCAACATTAGTCATAGGAAACATTAGTCATAGACAACATTAGTCATAGGCAACATTAGTCATAGGCAACATTAGTCATAGGCAACATTAGTCATAGGCAACATTAGTCGTAGGCAACATTAGTCATAGGCAACATTAGTCATAGGCAACATTAGTCATAGGCAACATTAGTCATAGGCAAGATTAGTCATAGGCAACATTAGTCATAGGCAACATTAGTCGTAGGCAACATTAGTCATAGGCAACATTAGTCATAGGCAGCATTAGTCATAGGCTAAATGAGCATAAATACATTTACTCTATAAGAGCCTTAAAGCAAGTGTATGACATATTCAGGATGCCCTGTTTTATCTCATTGACCTCAGACTTCCCATTCCCCAAATACTTCTCTGCTGCCCACAGAGAGATAAGGCGTGCTTGCAACACAAAATCACAGATTGAGTTCATCGAGCACTCATTCATCAATTTAAGATCTGGTATCGATCCCTTCAGGGAAGCAGTGGGACCAGAAGATTTACACAGGTCTTTTACGAGACGAAAGGCCCGTTTGACCCATCTTTAAGCTAAAAGCCACAATTCCTTTCCCTGTGACAGACCATATCATCTAAAATATCAGACATTGAACAACACTGACATGTCCATTACCAGTGAGGATAGTGAAAGTATTGATACGGTCGATATGACCTCTACCTAGGCAAAGTGTAAAGGTCTGCAGTGAGAGATTCTCCCAGCTATATTACCTGAACAGCATTTTTTATTTTCCTCATAGGTTGTTGAGCCGGAGTAGTGCTAATTGACTCCCCTGCTTGGGAAGGTATGGGGTATACATAAATATGTCAAGGGTAAGCACCTCTATAACTCATGTGTGATTGGGTGAGATTGGACATTAGGGTGTTTTATAGGTTCCACAATGGAAACTAAATTGTTCTTTAATATAATGGAGGATTTATGGCGCTACCTCACGCCTTAATCAATTCTGGATTTAGCCTGCAGTTTTACGGGGCTTTGCGACCCACTCTGGGCATAGTTTGAATAGACTGCATTTTAAGAGTCCCTGCGCCTGCCAAAGCATGCATACAAGACCAACATCCCCATGAAGCTTAATAGTTAGCCTGAACATTTCAGATATGTCCAATGATTTAAGATGGAACAAAAACCTGTTTGCCTATGGTTGTGACTGCATTGATAATGATCTTCTCCATCTTGAATTATTGGAATACCGCTGTTACAAATATGCAATAAAAATACAAACAAACAACAATGAATGTCCACAATTTCATCAAATGATAATCAATAGCATTATAAGAAAACACATTCAATTGAAAGTTAGTGTGAAACGTATTGCAGTAATTGTATGTTTGGTTGAAATCCCCCCTCCTTTTAATCTGATTCCAACAAACTTCTAAGAGGAAAGACACACCATACCAAACGTCGGCCTAGCTCAGTGAATCACCTGCTGGCTGTTGACAAATGGTGGCCATATAACATGTAGACTAGTCGGGAAATTAATAGAAATGACTGGAGACAGATGTGATACGACGGCCACCTGCTTCTTTTAACCAATCATTGGCACAGTCTGTTTTGTTCCATAATAACAGTCTGCAGTATATATGGGCATATTTATTGAAATGGATTAAGATTAAATCTCTCATTTCGTCTAACTGTGAAAGAATCAGCTTCTTCTTCAAGGCTCGGCACAATGTTATCAGTCACACTCCTATTTGTCTGTCTCAACCTCTGTTCTGTGGACCCTACTGTAATGCCACTGAGCCTCCTCTTTCCTGTCCAAACTGCGCCTGAGGTGGTGAGCCAGTTCTGACGGCGAATCAGTATTTCCTCCCATTGTTCCTCTCTTTCTGTCACCTCATAAACACAGGCTGCACAATAAATATGTCACGTCTGTTTGAGACACAAGCGGAAGTCACAGGCTGACTGATCTGTGAGATGCTGAGTGTCACTTCACTTGGATCTCCGTCCATCTGACCGACAAATAAAGCTATGACAAGGATCAGAGCTCCACAACTTAACGTACAGAACTCCACAACCTAACGTACAGATGCCGTCTTGGCTTACAGAGTTGAGCAACAAGTGGTGTTTTTGTAGATCAATTTGTGGTTCCTTTTTGGAGATTAGCCGGTATGTGTTGACTGTTTTGCAGTCATTTGTATTGCTAAGGGGAAAGGTTTAGGTCAATTCCATATCAATTCAGTCAAGACAGGAAGTAAACTGAAATTCCAATTCCAAATTTTCCTTATGGAAAAGCATTCAGGAAAATGTTAATTTACTAAAGTGAAATGAAATGGACCCCAACACTGCTAAGCTTTGGATAGTTTACATTTTTTTTCTGGCATAAACCTAAAGGGGCAATCTATTGGTACATCCATGTATGGACTTTAAAATGAATGATATACTGTATATACCCATTGATTCTTGAAGAATAAAACATCAATTCCTCATGAGCTTAGTTCAACAACCCTATTAGAACCCAAATATAAGCTGTATAGCCTCAAAACATGGTTAAAACTATAATTTGGATCTCATGGAGGTCCCTTCCTCAAAGAATAAAAAAAAGGGGAGGGGGGTCATGGTTGGCTTAAGGCAAAAATCTGACAGAAAATTGAACTTTCATGCATTGCTTCCCCTCGCTAACCTCCAATCCTGTTTTTGCGTGCAGTGCTCATCCCGTTACTGATCCTCATCCCGTTACTGATACGCCCAGATTCTGTGGGGTTTATTGTGTAATTGTGCTCAGCAGACGGTAAACTCTTGAGAAACTGTCAGATTGTGGTTACAGATGAGAAAAAGGTTTCTTGCTTAAGCTCACCTCCTTCTGCCTGGTTTTCTGTTTTGTCCATTGTAGGACAGTGGAAATACCATACCCCTGTCGAACTCTACAAATCTCTCGACAGGCAAAAGTCATCAGCCTTGTCTAACCAAACAACCCACCCTTTGTCCTCTATTACTGTGAGCGTGATTTGAGTGGCATCTCCTGTCACGGAGTGGCAGGAAGTACACTGGCAATATCTGCCAAACACTGTGACAAGGCCACATGGAGAACAAGCTGGAGAGGAGTGAAGAAAGAGACACTACATGTAAGTGAAGAGGGAAGTACACAGCCAGACATGTGTTTGTAGCCTCTATCAGGGACTTTGCTGCTGCCGCTTTAGTGGAGGAAGTCCAGTGGGTACAAACAGCTTATCTGATTGGAGTAATGCCAGCCAAGCTTTCTCTGGGATGGATTTGTGAGGGTGTGAGCAGCTGCAGCCAACTCAAAGGAGTTGAAAGGAGTTTTAAATCAGTGCTTTGTGCTGAGTCACATATACCTTGTTATCTCCCTCGCTACCTACCACCTTAAAACACAAAAGTGAAATACATACTTATAGCAAGTTTGTTCACTGTTTACATTACAGCACAATCGTACTGACTTCAACCTCAAAAGTTATAGATCTTTCCCTCTGTTGAAATTGTTCATGTTGTTTGCCAAAAGTCGCTAGGTTTGGGGGCTTTTTGGGGGGAGTTGTAAATCCAGTGAGTTGGCAAACCTGCTTCTTTCTGGAGGAGAGCGCTTCTGTTCAAGTTGCTTATTATTACTACTTCTCTCTCGTTGTCTCCTCTCAGTGCTTGACATGAAATATTGAAACCGTTCTTTGCACTTGTGCACACTGATGCGTTGCATTGGAGGAAAAAAATAGCACCGCTCCGAATGCAACATCAGTGGATCTTTTGGAAAAAGCTTACAATGGTAAAACAAAATAACAGTGGTAAAATGAAGAAGTTGTTGTCACTTTGTTTGTTTTTCGTGTCGGGTGGCAGAAAAGCGACAGAGAACTCGCTATGCATTATGAAGAGAACATACAGAACATGTTACATCTTCCCCGGGGGAGTTCGAAATAGAAAAACAACATATCACAACAGTTTTCCCAGAGTGACTTCCCACAATCCTCTGCAGCACCTCTGTGTATATACAGTACCAGTCAAAAGTTTGGACACACCTACTCATTCAACGGTTTTTCTTTATTTTTACTATTTTCTACATTGTAGAATAATAGTGATGACATCAAAACTATGAAATAACACACATGGAATCATGTAGTAACCAGTGATAAACAAATCCAAATATATTTGAGATCCTTCAAAGTAGACACCCTTTGCCATGATGGCAAATTTTCACGCTCTTGGCATTCTCTCAACGAGCTTCACCTGGAATGCGTTTCCAACAGTCTTGAAGGTGTTTCCACATATGCTGAGATCTTGTTGGCTGCTTTTCCTTCACTCTGCAGTCCAACTCATCACTAACCATCTCAATTGGGTTGAGGGCAGGTGATTGTGGAGGCCAGGTCATCTGATGCAGCACTCCATCACTCTCCTTCTTGGTCAAATAGCCCCTATACAGCCTGGAGGTGTGTTGGGTCATTGTCCTATTGAAAAACAAATGATAGTCCCACTAAGCACAAAGCAGATGGGATGGAGTATCGCTGCAGAATGCTGTGGTAGCCATGCTGGTTAAGTGTGCTTTGAATTCTTAATAAATCACTGACAGTGTCACCAGGAAAGCACCCCCACACCATCATGCCTCATCCTCCATGCTTCACGATGGGAACCATGCATGCAGAGATCATCCGTTCACCTACTCTGCGTCTCACAAAGACACAGCGGTTGGAACCAAAAATCTCTAATTTGGACTCATCAAACCAAAGGACAGACTTCCACCGGTCTTATGTCCATTGCTCATGTCTCTTGGCCCAAGCAAGTCTCTTCTTCTTATTGGTGTCCTTTATTAGTGGTTCCTTTGCAGCAATTCAACCACGAAGGCCTGATTCATGCAGTCTCCTCTGAACACTTGATGTTGAGATGTGTCTGTTACTTGAAAATCGGTTAAGCATTTACTTGGGCTGCAATTTCTGAGGCTGGTAACTCTAATGAACATATCCTCTGCAGCAGTGGTAACTCTGGGTATTCCTTTCCTGCGGCGGTCCTCATGAGAGCCAGTTTCATCATAGAGCTTGATGGTTTTTGTGACTGCACTTGAAGAAACTTTAACATTTCTTGAAATTTTCCACAATGACTGACCTTTTATGTCTTAAAGTAATGATGGACTGTCATTTCTTTTTGCTTATTTGAGTTGTTCTTGCCATAATATGGACTTGGTCTTTTACCAAATAGGGCTATCTTCTGTATACCACCCCTATCTTGTCACAACACAACTGATTGGCTCAAACACATTAAGAAGGAAAAAAATTCCCCAAATGAACGTTTAACAAGGCACACCTGTTAATTGAAATGCATTCCAGGTGACTACTGTAGCTCATGATGCTGGTTGAGAGAATGCCAAGAGTGTGCAAAGCTGTCATCAAGGCAAAATGTGGCTATGTTGAAGAATCTCAAATGTAAAATATATTCTTATTTGTTTGACACTTTTTTGGTTACTACATGACTCCATATGTGTTATTTCATAGTTTTGATGTCTTCACTATTATTCTACAATGTAGAAAATAGTAAAAAATAAATAAAAACCCTTGAATGAGTCGATGTGTCAACTTTTGACTGGTACTGTATACAAAAATATAATCGCAGCATGTAAAGTGTTAGTCCCATGTTTCATGAGCTGAAATGTTACATATGCGCAACATGTGTTCTCTTAAATGTTCTGCACAAATTTGTTTATATCCCTGTTAGTGGGGTGGCAAGTAGCCTAGTGGTTAGAGTGTTTGACTAGTAACTGAAAGGTTGCAAGCTTGAATCCCCGAGCTGACAAGGTAAAAATCTGTTGTTCTGCCCCTGAACAATGCAGTTAACCCACTGTTCCTAGGCCGTCATTGAAAATAAGAATTTGTTTTTAACTGACTTGCCTAGTTAAATAAAGGCAAAATCAAAATTTGTGAGGATTTCTCCTTTGCCAAGATAATCCATCCACCTAACAGGTGTTGCATATCAAGAAGCTGATTAAAGAACACGATTTTTACACAAGTGCACCTTGTGCCGGGGACAATAAAAGGCCACTCTAAAATGTTTTGACACACATGGCTCGTGTTTTTAGGGAGCGTGCAATTGGCATGCTGACTGCAGGAATGTCCACCAAAGCTGTTGCCAGATAACTGAATGTTCATTTCTCTACCATAAGCTGCCCCCAACGTCATTTTAGAGAATTTGGCAGTACGTCCAACCAGCCTGACAGCCGCAGGCCACGTGTAACCACGCTAAGCCAAGACCTCCACATTGCGCTTCTTCACCTGCGGGATTGTCTAAAACCAGCCACTCGCACAGCTGATGAAACTGTGGGTTTGCCCAAACAAATAATTTCTGCCCAAACTGTCAGAGACCATCTCAGGGAAGCTCATCTGTGTGCCTGTCATCTTCACCAGGGTCTTGACCTTACTGCAGTTCAGCATCGTAACCAACTTCAGTGGGCAAATGCTCACCTTTGATGGCCACTGGCATGTTGGAGAAGTGTGCTCTTCATGGATGAATCCCAGTTTCAACTGAACCGGGCAGATGGCAGACAGCGTGTATGGCCCCATGGTGGCAGTAGGGTTATGGTATGGGTAGGGATAAGCTACAGACAACGAACACAATTGCATTTTATTGATCGCAATGTGAATACACTGAGATACCATGATGACATCCTGAGGCCCATTGTCGTTCCATTCATCACCTCATGTTTCAGCATGATAATGCACGGCCCCATGTCGCAAGGATCTGTACACAATTCCTGGAAGCAAAAAATGTCCCAGTTCTTCCATGGCCTGCATACTCAGCAGACATGTCCCTCATTGAGCATGTGTGGGTTGCTCTGGATCGACGTGTACGACAGCGTGTTCCATCTCCCGCCAATATCCAGAAACTTCGCACAGCCATTGAAGAGGAATGGGACAACATTCTACAGGCCACAATCAAAAACCTGATCAACTCTATGAGAAGGAGATCTGTCGCTCTGCATCAAGCGATGTGGTTGTTTCACCAGATACCGAATGGTTTTCTGATCCACACCCCAACTTTTTTTTAAGGTATCTGTGACCAACAGACGCATATCTGTATTCCCAATCATGTGAAATCCATGGATTAGGGCCTAATCATTTTCATATCAATTGACTGATTTCCTTATGCAAACTGTAACTCAGTAAGATCTTTGAAATTGTTGCATGTTGCGTTAATATTTTTGTTCAATACATTCAGAAAGTATTGAGACCTCTTGACATTTCCAAATTTTTATTCTAAAATTGATTAAAGAAAATATTTCCCTCGTCAATCTACAGACAATCCTGTAACGTAACAAAATGTGGAAAAATTCAAGGGGTCTGAATATGAATGCACTGTATATTTCTACAGATATGGAATAGAAGTGGAGCTATATTGAAGAAAGAAATCCAGTCTACTAGAGAGTTATTGAATGTATCTCACTTGGTGTGTGATCACAGATGTCATGTCAACCTTAAATTATTATCCCTAGTTCATAATTATGCCAACGGGGAAGAATAATTTTCCTGTTAGCTGAAATTCATTTCCTTGCCATGAATGTGCTTGTTGTGTGTTTTCTGATGGTGAAAAGTCTTACCTTAGAGCGTTATGGCAGGTTTTGAGAGTTTAAGTTTAGTGGCCCCAGTCGACCATTAATCTACAGAACCGTTCCCCAGGGTACCATGCTGTACTTTAGAATTGGATTGAAGAGAGCACCTTCTCTGATCCATCCTGACCATCGTACCACTAAATACAACAGACATGGTACTGCATTTAATTTACATTATCCTTCTCCTGGTAATTAGCCAATATGAATTGGCCTGACTGGAGAATGTGTTAAAAAGTACATTATTTTTAACATCCTGTAGAGATAATTTTGTTTCTTAAGCATCCACCAGTATAGTTCTCTGTCTCTTTCTGTCTTCCTCTGTCTCTCTCTGTCTTCCTCTGTCTCGCTCTGTCTTCCTCTCGGGAAATTAATGTGGCCTCTCGGCACAGACAGCAGCACTCCTTGATGACATAACAGATAGCGCCGAGCAGCGCACACTCCGTCTCCACTCGTGGACCCTGCACCCTGACCAGGACCCTGCCCCCTGACATGGACCCCGCCCCCTGACATGGACCATGCCTCCTCCTGACCAGGACCCTGCTCCCTGACCAGGACCCTACTACCTGACCAGGACCCTGCCCCCTGACTAGGACCCTGACCAAGGCCCTGACCAGGACCCCACCTCCAGACATGGACCCCGCCTCCTGACATGGACCCTGTCTCCTGACATGGACCCTGACCAGGACCCTGCCCCCTGACTAGGACCCTGACCAGGACCCTGCCCCCTGACCAGGACCCTGCCCCCTGACATGAACCCTGCCCCCTGACCAGGACCCTGCCCCTGGCATGAACTCTGCCCCCTGACTAGGACCCTACCCTCTGACTAGGACCCTACCACCTGATATAAACCCTGCCCACTGACCAGGACCCTGCCCCCGGCATGAACCCTGCCCCCTGACCAGGACCCTGCCCCCTGACCAGGTCCCTGACCATGGTTGGGTTGATGAGCAGAGCATTAGGATCTGATGTTTGGGTTTCCAGGAGTGAAGAATTATAATGATTACTGTCTTTCTAGCGGTCTTAACATCTTAGAAATATTCCGTTATATTTTTGCCACAATTTATTAGGGCAGTTATGGAACATTGACCACAAACCTAACACACTGTTATCCCTTTCATGTTTCCCAATACAATGTTATCGAACCAGCCCCTGTCCCTGTTTAAACATAACCCCAGAGGGCAATGTGCTTCCACTCACAACCTGACCACACATCCAAATTAATGCCCCACCCAGATCCCTATGGGCAAAGGAGGCTCCATCCCAAATCGTTTAGTACGACTGCCCTCTATTGCATGTTCCCCCAGGGCCCAACAGAGGGCAGTCTTATCCCAGCATATACAGTTCCTTCAAAAAGTATTTATACCCCTTGACTTATTCCACATTTTGTTTTGTTCCTGCCTGAATTCAAAATTGATTAAATAAACTTTTTTCTCTCTCCCATCTACACACAATACCCCATAATGACGAAGTGAAAACATGTTTTTAGAAATGTTGGAAAATGTATCCACACGCCTGAGTCAATATATGTTAGAATACCCTTTGGCAACGATTACAGCTGTGAGTCTTTTTGGGTACGTCTCTACGAGGTTTGCACACCTGGATTCTACAATATTTTCCCAATATTTTAAAATGTATTCAAGCTCTGTCAGATTGTTTGTTGATTATTGCTAGACAATCATTTTCAAGTCTTGCCAAAGATTTTCAAGCAGATTTAAGTCAAAACTGTAACTTGGCCACTCAGAAACATTCGCTGTCTTCTTGGTAAGCATCTCCAGCGTAGATTTGGCCTTGTGTTTTAGGTTATTGTCCTGCTGAAAGGTGAATTAATTTCCCAGTGTCTGGTGGAAAGCAGACTGAACCAGGTTTCCTCTAGGATTTGTCCTGTGCTTATCTACATTCCGTTTATTTTATCCTGAAATACTCCCCAGTCCTTAATGATTACGAGCCTACCCATAACATAATGCTTGAAAATATGGAGCATGGTACTTAGTATTGTGTTATATTGGATTTGCCCCAAACATAACACTTTGTATTCAGTACAAAAAGTTAATTGCTTTGCCACATTTCTTGCAGTATTACTTTAGTGCCTTGTGGCAAACAGGATGCATGTTTTGGAATAAATGTTTTTCTGTACAGGCTTCTGTTTCACTAAATCTGTGTTTGAAATTCACTGCCCTTAACAATAATTGTACGTGTGGGGTACAGAGATGAGGTAGTCATAAACAAATCATGTTAAACACTATTATTGCACAAAGAGTGAGTCCATGCAACTTATAATATGACTTGTTTACCAAATTAACTAATTTAGGCTTGCCATATCAAAGGGGTTGAATACTTATTGACTCGAGACATTTCAGCTTATGATTTTTTATTAATTTGTAAAAAATGTGACATTGTGGGGCATTTTGTGTAGGCCAGTGACAGAAATGTCTCAATTGAATCCATAAATTCAGGCTGAAACACAACAAAACGTGGTTTTGTGGTTCCACAACGGGTGAAAAAGGGCACTTTGTCTCACTGTGCCAATATATTGAATGAATACAACCTGAACAAAAATGTCTTTGTACTTTTACATGTGGACCGATTTGCAAAGTATTTATTTGGAAAGAAGAAAAACCTATTTATACCGCTTTCTGCAGCAGCTTAGATAACTAATATAATGCATTGATTCAAAACATGTTAAATAACAGCATTTCTACATTTGCTGAATTGAATAGATTCAATATTTCTGTCATGATGAATTATCTTTATTGATGTACGACTACAAGGTCTCACGGGACTCCAAATGTCATTTACATGTCCTTTGGAGTGGGTGGGTTGGTGGGCTTACACATTACACGAGCCGTTGGGGTGTGATTGATCTTTGCATGGAGGGCGTGTGTAAAGGAGCTAACAGTGGCCCTTCCACCAGCGGATGTGAATGTTGGGAGAATGAGAGGGAATTCTCCTAGGGGTGAGGCAGGAAGCTGAGGCCTTAAGGGGATGTTGATGGGTGTGAGGCCTCAATGCTAGAAGGGAAAGGGCCCAAGGCAAGAAAGACAAAGCGTATTTGTTCCTCTTCCGAAATAGTATTTATAATAAATATTTTCCATGTCATTTTCCCATGTTAATACAGCTTCAATGAAAAGCACAATATTAAAACATGGAATAAAATAGAATATCTTTATTTTACCTAGAGAGAACTTTGGTTGTGGCTTTCGGAGGAGATAATGAACAGATACAGTAACAGCACAATACACATGAAGGGTACAAGTACATTATACAAGATGAACACCCTCACAAGAATCAATGTTCATTTAAAAGCTGTGTTGATGGCCCTCTACTGGATTCGGCGAGCTGAAGGAAATACTGCATGTCTATTGTATAGAGGCGACTTGTACAATATTATTGTAGAAATCAGGCCTCCCGAGTGCACAGCAGTCTAAGGCACTGCATCTCAGTGCTAGAGGTGTCACTACAGACACGGGTTTGATTCCAGGCTGTATCACAAACAGCTGTGATTGGGAGTCCCACAGGGCGGTGCACAATTGGCCCAGTGTTGTCTGGGTTAGTGTGTGGCCAGAGTAGGCCATCATTGTAAATAAGAATTTCTTCTTCTTACTTGCCTAGTTAAATAAAAAATGATGATGTCTCTGAGAACCTTTGTTTGTTGGTCCCTTTCCATCTTTCCAGCTGCACAACTCTATTCTATGGTATTTTAGCTAGCCATGTGAGTGAGCCAAACCAAGCAATTATGCTGAACTGGAGGACACGTTCAACAAAACATTTATAGAATGACTGCAGAACACTACAGACATCGTAATATATAAGTGGTTAGTCTTTCCTGCCATTTCTACATAACAGACCATATAAAAAATATAAAAAATTGCCAGTGTTTTTATGATAAGACCAATTAGCCAATTAGTCAAATTATGATTATTCTGTGCCAAAATCATAATAACAACCTCATGGGCCTATTAGCTTTTTCTTAAATGTATACAAAAATCTAAAATACCCCTCCCCCACCTTCCATTTAGACCAGCCCAACAGGTATTTACCTACACTGCCCTCTGGCAAAGATTTTCTATATTGACAAGATGATCGACTGACCTCTCTAGCGGGAGGAAGGCGGATCAGGATCAGGAGGGAACATTCTAGACAATAATATTTTATAGAAAACATATCAATACACTCGTAACAACCTAAGCATTATTAAACTTCTATTTGATCAAATAAGCCTCACCTATCAAAATAGCAATTAACTTTAATCTTGACCATATTCGACACTCTCTCACTGCCCCCCCCCCCCCCCCCCCCCCCAAAAAAAAAAAACTCTTCACTTGGTCTGCTTAACATTATAAGCGTTATGCAGACCAGTTCTGCTTAATATGCATGGACAGATTTTGGGCAGAATCGACCCTCTTGCTTGCTTCGGTTGTTTCTGTTGCAAGAGCACAGGTACAGTACATGTAATTAAAGCTGCAGTCTATGATCGGTGCATCCATTTTCAAAACAAGTGAAGATCATATGGTTTGTGTTTTTTTTTAATCCCGGAGTACCTCTTTAAGTTCTGTCTATTGATTTTACTTGTATAGTATTTGGAAAAAGCATACACAGAGTAGAGCCTCCCTGAGAGCTAAGGGATGACAGATGCTGGTGACAAACTTTCAGTCAGACAGGTCTGCTTGTGTGAACAGTTTCAAAGCTTCTGCGAGGTCCAGTTTTTCAGGCAGGGGAGTTATTTTCTTCTTCTTTTGGCTGTCCCCTGTGTATGGAATCTGACACAGTTGCCATGGTAACAAGCCCATGAGACCATATAAGAGGGAACCTCAGAGCGGAATACCCGCGTTTGTTCATTTAGAAAGTCTCTTGAAATGGATAAAATCCCCTCTGGACATCTAGCAGTTTCTGTTCTGCACCTTTTGAGGGTTTTGTTTGTGTTAGATAAGTAGCAAGCCAGAAAGGAGCTTATAGCCTAGGTCTGTTGCATGGAGTTGACGTGGTGGTAGCTGAAGTGGACATCCAATTAATTCAGGGAAATAAATGCAGATGTGTGAGTGATGGCCTTAAAGGATAACTTTAACACTTGTGTTAAATTAACTAAAAACCTTGGAACAAGACGAGAAAATGTAATCAGGGGTGTTGTTCAATATCGCATTAATGGTACCTAAATTGTTTGGGTATACTATTAAAATTAGTTGGGAATCTAAGTATTCCTTTTCCATTTCAAATAGATGCAGGGGAATTTAACTTCAAGGGAATTGTCGACTACAGACTATACTCGGTTGAAAACCTGCATTCCAATAATAAACATTAAAATACAGCGTCCAACCAACCTCACACATCAAACTGCCAAGTGGTAAGTGGGTAATGGCCAATAATGCATTTCCATATTCATTTCATGCTTGTAATTTTACTCAGGTTGGACAAACATTTACAGTTAGGAGGAACAAGAGCGAAGCACTGAAGTGGCAGGAGTTCAATGCTGCAAATGGATGGATCTCTCTCTCTCTCTCTCTCTCTCTCTCTCTCTCCCTCCCTCCTCCCCACACGGACAGGCCTTAAACCACGACAGGATAGAGGAAGCGAGTCCTCGGGGCCTTTCCCTTTTCACATCAGCTGTCAATCAGGTGGACCTCTACCAATGACGTTGTGTGGATTACATAATACATTTATTGTGTCCCTTTCAGGAAATGTGTCTTGCGTCTCATCGCAAATAGCACATCATTACCACATTCAGTGCGATATAAATATCTTATTCCCCAAAAAATGCTAACCTCACCTGTTATTGGTAATGGTGAAAGGTTAGCATGTTTTGAAGGCATGGAAACCGAAGGTGAGAACACTTTGGATGATGTGTAGAATATGGATGTGATCTCCTAATAAAGTTGAATGTTTGTTGTCCCTTCTTATCTGTCTGTTGAATCCCAGTGGATTACAGTACCAAGGTATTTCTACCTTTTATTTGCTCAGAATCCACTGTGCAGAATGGAATTCGTCAGTCACGATTCACATAACACTTGAACAGCATACAAGATCCTAAAAAGTATTCGGCTATAGATTCTGTTACATCCAGATCAATTGGATCAAATGATGGCCTGTGTTAGTATAAATACATTTGAAATGATATCAAGTTAACATCTCCTGAAAGACATGCTATGGAAGACTAGTTGCACATTTTTTTTATGTCAGATTGTGTCTTGAATGTTGGCTGAATTGTTGAATATGACATACTATTCACATATTTATTGAAACAACACATTTTTAGATTTAGGAAAAGTTTATTATTTTAATCTTTGGTCGGGGAAAGTCTGCCCCTTTCTGCCAAATACAATAATTATATATTTAGGGAACCTCTTTTTGGCTCGGGTACCCAGACAAACACATTCATACATTTTTTACATTTCAGTTATTTAGCAGCTACTCATGTCCAGAGCAATTTACAATAGTGAGTGTGTGCATTTGTTGTACTGGTCCAGCATGGGAATTGAACCCAAAACCTTGGTGCTGAATTCACTGTGCTATACCAACTGAGTCACATGGGACCTAATAAAAATTATGTTTTCAGTTGGTGAGGGATGCTATTCGAAACTGTGTCTGTGCACTTACACAATATTAGCTCCAGCTGTGGCTTTCTTCAGTGTTCCTGGACAGAAACTAACCACTCGGCCATCCCCTCTTGAGTAATCACACATGTGTCATCCAGCCAGACACTCACGCCATGAAAAATAAGATAATTGGCCAGAACAACAGGGAAGAACAAATGGAGGCGAGTCACTATCTCTTCAGGCTATTCATCTAAGGCCAACCTTTCAAAGGCTATCGGGAATGCATGCAGTAGAACTAAGTAGAGAAGCAGAGGGAATGTAAAGGCAGATTTTATTCAAATTGACAGGCAAACATTTTATTTCAATAAAAAAAATAAAAAAATGTGAAAGGAAGAAAAACTTGAAAAGGATTCGTCAAGGCTCGTTTGGCAAAATGGAACAATTGTCTCATTATGCTGGCTAAAGGTAGCAGAGCATATTAGTTGGTTTGTTTATTAATTATTTGATAGGTGTGTTTCTGTTCGGCTAATCCTCTGTATTTACAACACAGCAGAAATTCTAATTAGACTACAGTAATCACACATAAGCACAAGCTAGTCAGAATCAATCAAATAAATAAATAATTAAAGGACGGCTAGAGAGAGAGAGAGAGAGTTTATTTTGTGATTTGTTTAGTTAGCCTTCCACTTAAACCTAACCACATTCGACATGCTCACCTTAGTAAGTCCTCCCGCCTCTCCCTCCTTTTCTGTTTTGAGATTTACCTCGGTCCCCCCACAAACTTCAAGGTATTGCCGATGTTCCAACCTCGGTCTGTAGCTTTTGGAACAGTTTGGGCTAAAAATGAATAATACCCCACCATCGAACAGTGAGACTCTCACGAACACGTTTTGTTTTGCTGTACAATGCCCACAAGCCTCACAAGACTTGAATGAAGGTAGCCCAGTACCAGCCCAAAAATGAATGGAACGGAATAGGCATTTCAACATCAAAGGTCTGCCATTCCACTGTAAAATATATCTGTTACATATCTTATATCTTTCACATACAAGACAGACATTTCAAAACACACTTTCTTTGGATGTATTTTTTGAACATCTGTTTGTTATGCATGAATATGTTATTCAGTGAGTTTCTATGGGCTAACACCAGTAAGGTCAAATTCAATGTTTCATTAAATCGTTTTTACGTATATTTTTTTTATACCGGGTCCCAAAAGTTTGAATGATATGACCATTGTAGAACAAATCCACATGTTCTCTTTGTCAAACACCCCCCCCAAATTCCTATATACATATTCAGGTAGAAGTTTCCATGGTTTAGGCTGGACAGCACCTCCTACTGGACAGTGGATTTATCTTCAGCCATGTCTTTGGTCTCCCACACAGGGTTATAAACAAGCCCTTGCTTAGCTTTGATCTTTGTCACTGATTACTACCAATGTGCTATCATGATAATTATTATTGAAGGAGCTCCACTTCATAACAAAATAGATTCACTGCTGCTATCAAAAGTTATTCCTCCTCCTCTTCCTCTCCTTCTCCTCTCCTCCTTGGATCCGGAGAACCGGTTTTTCTAAGGGATCCTGTCCTTGGTCTTGGAGAGCCTGTCTCTGATACCCAGCTGCCAAAATCACTTATACATGACCCCATCCCATATCCCTCCATTTAGGGTTGTACTCTGTTCAGCCAGAATGGGAGTGGCACCCCGGTGGCCTGGTTCCTCTCTACATTTCTTATTGCATTCCTTTTAGTTTTTCCTGTCCACTGGAAGAATGTTGTATTTATGTTGTTGTGCTTAACACATACAGTATTTGAAACCTAATGGGATTTCATTGAATTAGGCTGTAAGTGCTTAACAATTCTCCATGCGTAAGACATCAAATGTAGGTGTTAATTATAACCCACACTTGCATACAAGAACTATACCACAAATCTTTCACTACCCTGTGCTCTCTAAGTATGAGGCTCTATTACCTTTCAGTATTTTCTACCTCAATTCAATATCCATTGAAAGCTGTGCCACTGCCACCTCACTCTAACCTCGGACAAGAATCACTAGTAGTCAATTGTAAAAGCAGTCAAAGTCACCAGCTCCAAAATCTTTTGTTACGGTAGATGCTCTGCTCTAGCGGTAGCTAGAGACAACCGACACACACTGACAATAACATTTCCAGTAATGGAGTATTTTACAGCCCCCTGTTCACCACGTAGTTAGTTAGAAATAATTGCATACATAGTAATACACTACAGCTTGTGTGAGATTTGTTGAAAGAAGCGTCACTATGTACCATTTGGTACCAGGTACCAATTGTGTTGAATTATTTAAGGTAAAGTGTCTGTTCTAACAGTGCCTTGAAAAAGTATTAATCCCCCTTGGCCTATTTCCTATTAAAATTGCATTACAAAACCTTAATTTAAATAGATTTGTATTTGGATTTCATGTAATGGACATACACAAAATAGTCCAAATTGGTGAAGTTAAATGAAAAAAAATATTTGTTTCAAAAAATAAAATAAAATAAAACATTGAAAAGTGGTGCGTACATATGTATTCACCCCTTTTGTTATGATGCCCCTAAATAAGATCTGGTGCAACCAATTACCTTCAGAAGTCACATAATTAGTTAGATTGTACACAGGTGCACTTTATTTAAGTGTCACATGAACTGTCACATGATCTCAGTATATATAAACCTGTTCTGAAAGGCCCCAGAGTCTGCAACACCACTAAGCAAGCTGCACCATAAAAAAACAAGGAGCTCTCTAAACAGGCCAGGGACAAAGTTGTGGAGAAGTACATATCAGGGTTGGGTTATAACAAATTATCAGAAACTTTGAACATCATTAGCACCATCATTAGCACCATTAAAGGCATTATAAAAAAAATTGAAAGAATATGGCACTACAACAAACCTGCCAAGAGAGGGCCGCCCACCAAAACTCACAGACCAGGCAAGGAGGGCATTAATCAGAGAGGCAATAAAGAGACCAAAGATAACCCTGAAGGAGCTGAAAAGCTTCACAGCAGAGATTGGAGTATCTGTCCATAGGATCACTTTAAGCCATACACTCCACAGAGCTGGGCTTTACGGAAGAGTGGTCAGAAAAAAGCCAATGCTTAAAGAAAAAAGAAGCAAACATGTTTGGTGTTCGCCAAAAGGCATGTGGGAGACTCCACAAACATATGGAAGAAGTTACTCTGGTCAGATGAGACTAAAATTGAGCTTTTTGGACATCAAGGAAAATGCTATGTCTGGCGCAAACCCAACACATTCTCATCACCCCGAAAACACCATCCCCACAGTGAAGCATGGTTCACAGTGGCAGCATCATGCTGTGGGGATGTTTTTAATTGGCAGGGACTGGGAAACTGGTCAGAATTAAAGGAATGATGGATGGCACTAAATACAGATAATTTCTTGAGGGAAACCTGTTTCAGTCTTCCAGAGATTTGAGACTGGGACGGAGGTTCACCTCCAGCAGGAAAATGACCCTAAGCATACTGCTAAAGCAATACTCAAGTGGTTTAAGGGGAAACATTGAAATGGTTTGGAATGGCCTAGTCAAAGCCCAGACCTCAATCCAATTGAGAATCTGTGGTATGACTTAAAGATTGCTGTACACTAGCAGAACCCATCCAACTTGAAGGAGCTGGAGCAGTTTTGCCTTGAAGAATGGACAAAAATCCCTGTAGCTAGATGTGCCAAGCTTACAGAGACATACCCCAAGAGACTTGCAGCTGTAATTGCTGCAAAAGGTGGGTCTAAACAGTATTGACTTTGAATAGTTATGAATGCTCAGGTTTTCCGTTTTTTTCTTTATTGTTTGTTTCACAATAAAACATATTTTGCATCTTCAAAGTGGTAGGCATGTTGTGTAAATCAAATGATACAAACCCCTCAAACATCCATTTTAATTCCAGGTTGTAAGGTAACAAAATAGGAAAAATGCCTAGGGGGGTGAATACTTTTGCAAGCCAAAGTAATATATAGTTTTTAATACCATGTAAATTCCAGGTATGTACCAGCTTTAACCAGGCTGTAAAATAATGTTTTACCGCAGTTTATTTTAAAATGATTTTTCAGCAGAAATATTAGTGACCCAATGCCTTTCACTGGTGAAACTTAAGCAAAGAAAGGAGCCCCTCACTATGTTCTTCCAAAGCAATATATATGTACAGTATGTTTCTGCGTAAGTGATTATGAAAAAGTGTTCTGTAGCCTAAAAGGGAAAACTACATGAGCTTATTAAAGAAAGTATCATCCAATGAAGCATAGCTGTGTTTTGCTTCCTGTGTCCATCGTCCTCCCACTTCTCTCCTCCTTTCATGCGGGAACACTGACAGAGGCCAGTAATCTTGCTTCCCTAATTAATTTCTCTCTCGATTTAAATAGATTTTCTGCTCAACAATAATTTGCTCTCATTAATCTGCTCCTCCTTCCCAGACTCTAAACATCCTGATGCTGTTTTGGCGGAGGTTGGTGGAGGGGGGGCGATGTTATCACAACACATTTCTCGTGATGTCGTCAAGCCCATTTGTATAAAAGTCTCGGGGAATAATGTGTGTGATATGTGACACAGTTGATTAGCAGTGATTTTCAGACGTAGCCTACAGTTGATTAGCGGTGATTTTCAGAAGGAGCCTACCGTTGATTAGCAGTGATTTTCAGAAGGAGCCTACAGTTGATTAGCAGTGATTTTCAGAAGGAGCCTACAGTTGATTAGCAGTGATTTTCAGAAGGAGTCTACAGTTGATTAGCAGTGATTTTCAGATGGAGTCTACAGTTGATTACCAGTGATTTTCAAAAGGAGCCTACAGTTGATTAGCAGTGATTTTCAGAAGGAGCATACAGTTGATTAGCAGTGATTTTCAGAAGGAGCCTACAGTTGATTAGCAGTGATTTTCAGAAGGAGCCTACAGTTGATTAGCAGTGATTTTCAGAAGGAACCTACAGTTGATTAGCAGTGATTTTCAGAAGGAGCCTACAGTTGATTAGCAGTGATTTTCAGATGGAGTCTACAGTTGATTAGCAGTGATTTTCAGAAGGAGCCTACAGTTGATTAGCAGTGATTTTCAGAAGGAGTCTACAGTTGTTGTTTTTTTGGATGGATCTATGTGGCAGACTGTTACACAATGGCCTCCACAGCAGCCAATTACGTCTCTCTTTATAGTTGTGTTATGTTCCAAGCAAAACTTACTCTTCAATTCCATTATATTCTCCCCATTAACCAAGTAAAAAAGAATGTACAGTAATTCAGGAAAAAATGGGTTTACGGACAGCAGCTAATCATAAATTGTTGATAAATGATGTATTTGCAATTTTAACACAGCAACATTGATTATTTCCCATGAGGTAGAACAGCTATGGATTGTATCTTGAATGAAGTATAACATGCAACAACACAGTCAATAATTTTTATTGATTCATTCCCCACAGTTAATTATTTTGAGAGACTGGCTTCGAAAATTGAACTTTTTTCATTAAATTACTTTATTTCTTATTTTCTAAGATGAAGCGTTGCTCACCATTCAATATTTAGGGATCAAGGCCCCCTTCAAAATCAACTGCTCCTCACCCAGTCTGACTTCTGAGCGGGGCCGGTTATTCTGATCAATGCCTTTCATTTACTCAACGTTTCGATCCACACCACATAATTTCACCTGTTTTCCGCCTCATCCTGAAAGAAAATGATCATTGGATTGGCACAAAAGCAGGGTTTATACTCAGCTTGGAACCTCTATTGTTGAACAGAAGCCTCAAGAGGATGCTGTTACCCAGACGGTTAAGTCTGTTAACTGCCTGACCTCTAAGTCCTGCCTTGCATTGAATAGACTGTTAGCTTTCTATCGGTCTGTACATCTGGAACCTGAATGCAATGTCTGATACTCAGCACTAGAAACATAGCCCTTGAACTAGATTTAACTGGTGTTTTTCCTTCATTTAAACCTAATGCCTGAATGAAATAAGAATTTCAGAGGAATGTGTAGCTTCTGGGAGGTTACAAAGCTGGAGCTATGTACTTTGTACAATGTTTATTGGGCATAGCCTTGTTTTGAAAATAGATAATACGGTGAAGGATGATATGAACCGTCTCCTTTTTCAAAGTAAACCTTTTGCTCATTCTGAAATACAGAGACATTTTCAGTAGATACATTTTGGTCTCGATTTTAATGAAACAAGCATCGATCTGCAGAGCTTTCAGAAGTTGACATTTCTCCATCAAAGTGAACCCTCTTAGGTGTTGGCATGGCTCAACCATCTGCCCTAATTCATCCTCTCTCCTCCATACCTTGCTCCTCTCTCTTCAGCACAGTCACATTTTTGACTCAATCCACACCCAACACCACAATCCTCCTATTCCAATAGCTGATTGTATGAGCAGGGTACTTGTTGCCCATTTGTAAGTCCCTCCCCTCTCTTCATTCCCTATATGAGTTTTTCATATTAGTTGCGGCTGGCTGACGAAGTCATATTGTTTTTATTACATACAATGAGTAGTTTTGTCCATGGTGTTGGTTTGTTTACCAGATTTAAGCTTGTGGGAGGCAGAGGGAGGCTGACAGCTGTTTCTTTCCGATTGGGAAGCTCTCGAGTGCATGGTTTGAAAACTCATTCAGGGACAATAGGAAAACAACGTATTTTAATAGCTACAATTAATGTTCGAAAACAAATAAACGGAGAGAGAAAAAATGACATTATTGAAACAGTGGAGGAGGGACAGGGGCATAAAGGTTTGCCTTTTTAAAGACAGTTATATGGATAGTTAACTTTTTTCATCCGGACAGTATTTATCCAGTAGTTTGTTAGTTGGTCCAGAATCTCCTGGCTAGTATGGATTTTCACTGCCAGTGGTGCATTCAAAACGCTTCCGCCTCCCCCTCTCTTACCCTCTTTTGAATACACCACAAGCTATCTACTGTAATACTGTCCGGTCCTACTACCATTGCTACATGCTCCACAAATGCTAGCCAGGAGATGAAACAACAACACCCAAATAAAGGGATCTATCTCTTTATACTGTAAATAATGGTAACCATTACAGGGTTATTTTATTTGATATATCGGGGCTGAGATGGAGATAGTTACTGTATTCAATCCCAGTGATTATTCATCATACCCCATTTTGCACTCAGAATGAAAATGTAAGCTACGTTTTGCCTTTATGCCACAAAGAAAAAAAACAAAGTGTGTGTTGAACAAAGAAAACTAAGAAAGCATTGTATTGTGGATGGGCAGAACAAATCAGTGTCTGACTACAGATGTGGTTGAATCATGCAGCTAGGAAACAGCAACAAACTCAAGCAAGTTGATATGACGAGTTTATATCCAAAACCCTCTATATCCCCCGAAATTGTGCATTTGTGTTTTTTCTAAAGAAATGATTGCTAGTTGGTACCATCAGTGTGTAAATATGACTGTTCTCAGAGGTTTTACGAATATATTTTAAATGCTACACACCCATTGTTTAGCTGGAATGGAATGTGGGTATCCTGTGTATTTCACTGTGATATGTGGTTGTGCCAACAAGCTGTCTTAAGATTAATGTGATTACTGTAAGTCGCTTTGGATAAGAGCATCTGATAAATGACTCAATTGTTAACTGTAAATGTTTTACATGCGGTATTTAATATATTTTGTTATCATGTTTTGAATATTGATGTCACAAATGCATCATTTGTAGAGTTCTTTATGTAGTTATGTATTACAGGTGACTGTAAAACATAGCAGTACTACTTATTCCTCTGAGAGTGAGGTGGATACTATATATTTCATTTAGCAAAACATTTTTTTACAATTATTTGTCTCTCTAAAAGGAAACAATCAACTACATGTCTGTCAATAGACACAATCTCTTTTTATAATTTCTTTAAACAATAAAAAGTAATTTACCCACATTTATGAAAATTGATATATAGCGTTTTGGAATTAAACTCTTCATATATATAAGGTCCAAATGTCACATTTTAAGATGGTTTTGTTTTGTGACTATTGTCAGTGGATCCCAGACAACCTTGGTGTGTACAGTGACTGATAGCTAGTATCATCTACTGAATGCAACATCAAATAGACACATCCATCCTATAGCATGACTCGATACCAGAAACATTTGTTATAAATACAGCCTATAGGCCAGGTGAAATATTCCATTGAGGAGGACAGAAATGCAATATCGAAAGCAGTTTCCTGATAGTGTTATTATATTTTACACACACAAACAGCTCCACTGTTATCCTACTGACAAGCCTATCTGATTAGGGCAGGGTTAAGGAGATTCAGGAGGGCAGGACACACATGCTATTTGTTATTTATATTGTATGAATATGAATGTATGTATCTTTATGCATACACTATTTCAAAAACCAGTGACCTAGTTATTTAAATGTCTTATTCTCAAATCCAACGGAGACATGATAAATAGTGATTTGTCTCTTGCCTAGACTCTTAGATTCTAGGTGTGTGTGCATACATGTGCTTCTGCGTGTTCTTTTATAACCAGTAATGATGAAGGCATCAATATTGTAATTGACATTTACCACTTGTAATAGTATTTATTGCTAAAAGTTAATAATCCCAAGGTCATGGTGTATTGTGGTTATTGGCATTGCTTGAATGCTTCTTAGCCAATCAAAACGCCGGATCTATATATTTTATGAAAGTCATTCAGAACCAAATATGAGTCTTTCCATAATGGGCGATCACACCTTTTGCATATGCGGTCAAATTGAAATGATTGGTTGATTAGCACACATATTCAAGATGAACAGACTTTTCCAACAGACCTGAGATTCTAACCAGCAATCCTCCAGCTGCTGGCCCGCCTTTCTAACGTGGAGGTTCTCACTACACATCACTTTCCTTGGTTGTGATACTTTGCAGCGCTCTTGAAAATAAAATATTACAGTAACACAATGAAAATCTGATTGATCAAAAGACCAATTAGTAGCAAAAGATCAGATTTGCTCTAGCCACCATTTTATTCTGACCACTAGACTAGACCATTAACCTAATTCTAAAACCTGCTATAAGGAAAACCGACCATTTGCATGACCAAGTTATTATTATTATTTTTTAGCGATACTATAGGCTTTTTATTATTACCACTATTTTATTTTCTGTTTCTTTTTAGTTTTCTGCATTTAGATGTACAGCATGACTTGTACTATGTAATGTCGAGATTAAGATTAACATGAGTTTGAAAAGATACAAAATAATTTGTTTGTTTTTAGTTTTAGGATAGCATATCAAGTTTTATTTCCAACAAGCTCAAACATTCTAACATCAGAATTAGAAGTTCATCCATGTTTCTCAAGTGTCACATTTTCAAGGTGAAGTTTCGGCATTAATATCAAAATCTTAAGGATAGGCTATAACTCTAAATGGATAAGGTATTTTATTTAACTAGGCAAGTCAGTTGAGAACAAATTCTTATTTACAATGACAGCCTAACACGCCAATTGTGCACCACCCTATGGGACTCCCAATCACAGCTAGATGTGATACAGCCTGGATTTGAACCAGGGACTGTAGTGACACCTCTTGCACTGAGATGTTGTGCCTTGGACCACTGTGACACTCGGGAACCCAGGTTTAAAACAAAAATAACTTTCAATCACTTGATTCAATCTTGCAACCTTTGGCCCTTTAGAATCGGAGGCAGACGCTTATGCCCATCTGCCATTCCTGCCCGCGAAGCCCTGGCAGAAAAAAACCAAAAACGTACTTGAAGGTAACAGTGCTCACTGTTGCCCCTAGTGGCCGGTTTCCATGTCATCTCCCAACGTCCTCAGACATGGATGGACGTCGAAAACTGACTTGCATCACGGGTGACCTGGCTGTTTATTTCTTATATTCTATCTGGTATGGGATAGAAAATATGTAAAGATGACCCTCTCTTGTGCCCTAACCCTTACCATAACTCTAACTTACAAATCACATTTTTCAAGGCAAATTTATCACAACGCGGGGAAAAAAAAGCTCCTTGGTCTGAGTGGTGAGTCAAAAAGGAATTACAGTAATTGTCAGCGCGCAAATCCTTTGTGTGTATCAGTTCTTTCTGGAGAAGCTAAAGGGGTGCTTTTGCAGCCTTGAAAATAAGGTGTCTGAAGGACAGCTCTATGGTGAAGAGAGGAAATCCAATGAGTTTATGGAACGCATCTCTGGCATTTACAGGAAACATATTCCGCTGTTGTTGCTGTCCCTATTCCTTTCTCTCTGTCACCGTTGGCGATCCATTATTTGTCTTGCTTCTATTTTACAGCCTGAAGTCAGCCCCCTCCCCCTTTAGCTTGGTTTTGCCAATAAAACAGACATACACTTATCTTGTAGCATTGACCAAAAATCACCACAAATAGTTATCAAGCCGTAATAATAATACATGGTCAAAAAGAGAGCAGTACAAGGTAACATACCAGCACCCTTTGCCACAGCAAGCTGGTATTGCTTTTCATGTGTAATGGCAATAAGGTTATGCTCTGTGGTCATCTGGGGATGTTCTTTCTCCAGACATCATTAAGACAACGATGTCTTACCTACCTTATATGTAGGTTTGAACACAGTAATGAATGTGTAATATGAACATATAAAATAGGAATGAAAACATCACAGCTATACAGAAGAAGTAGAGGACGGTGAACCCATGAACCGTGAGTCCCACCCCATAAGTCTATGGTACTTTACTGTGAGAGTTCATAGATTACATGGAAGAGACGTTCCTGGGGCATAAATGGAGGCTTAAACAACTAGCTTTATCCTTCCATGCCATCTAAGTGACGTTAAGAGCATATGTCACTTAGGCCTCCATTGGTTTTATATGAGCACATAAGGTTGTAATGTTTTATCAGAATGTGTACAGGTGTTTTGATGAATATAGGACGTCTTTGATGCATTTTAGTCAGAGAAAGAGGAAAGGGGTGATCGTTTTTACAGATGACATTTACATACATATACATCGATGCTCATATCTGAACCATAAAATAGCTATTTTACCAACATCATTAGATTTTTTCAAATGAATTGTAAGCAGAAGTTATTAATTATGAAAAAAAGATGAATTACCGTTAGAACCAGTTCAACAAAACTGTACTTACTTACATGAGGAGCATAGATCTTCCATGTGTGGAACGCCGTTTGGGTCTTTGCGTGTCAAAAAAGAAACATATCAAATAACACTATTTGACGCATCGAGCACACACACCGGCCACCATGTGTTTACAATACCACATTGCTAATAAGACATTATCTGTTAGACTGAATGGGAAAACGTCTGTAGCAAAGGTTCATCCAATTGGCCACAGAAAGGAAAGAATATGCACATTTTCCCACCAGTGCTGTTGGGGGATGAAAATCGGTCTGTGATGATAAAGTGCACATACAAACAACGCCTTGATCACACCGACAGCATCATTGCGCAAAATAGTATGCAGCATCTTCTGGATATGTGTGCCACAAAAGTTTCCATTTCTGTCAAGCCGTCTACATGTACAGTATGACGCAAGCGTTGGATAAATCCAAGGTATTCACCACACAGAACGCACTGCAACTGCCTCTGCAACGCAATGCTGCAAGGCAAATGCAGCGTTCCATTGGAAATGAATGTACCAAAATGCAATGATGCTGTTGGTGTGATCGAGGTGTAACTTTTGCTAAATGGGTTTCCATCCGTCACATTAAAAAATGTGTTATATAGCGAATGTGCCCACTCTGGTATTGGCATGGGATTATTATGGACAAAAGATAGAGATTATTTTTAAGGCAGCTAAGCATCGATCATCATGTCACCAAAATAAGGTCCTCAATATTTATTGGAAAGGAGCATCAAGCTCATCACCTTGCACATTCACCACCTTGTGAATTTCATTGTAATTTATTTCATTGGTAGTCTAATAAACTGTATGCTTTCCCGAGTCGCACAACATGTCATCGCGTGACTCCAAGTTTACTTTGATGTGATAGTTATTACATCAATATTTGCACATCAAAGCATTTCCACTGCCAATTTTCGCATAATTAATAAGACCGACACAAAAAAATCCCACATGTTTAGCGTATTTCGTTTGTCACATTTGGAAAGTTTACCGGAGGCAGGATGGTGATCCTACTGATTCTGCCAGCCAGCCAGCCAGCCATATCCTAAGCAGTTGTCCCGGATTTCATCCTAGCTAGTCAAAATACAGAATAATAATCAAGCATTTTGTCAACAATGATGACAGTTTGGAAACTGGAGGTAGGCTGTCTACTATGTTGACTTCGGTTTGCAGTCACTCACAAATATCTTTGATACAGATGTTTTAAGTAACTTTTGGGGCTAGCTACCTTTAGCTTGGAACCTAATTTGCACCAATGCAACCAGCCTGAAAACAATGACCAGAAACTGCTATAATTTTCAATATTCTTAGCAATGTTTTAGGAATCCATGTAACTAAGTATTAGTTATGTTTTCAATATGTTTTCATATTGAAATTGAACTTCAGTTCATGAAAATAACTAGCTAGGTAGCTAGATAACGAACTAAACAAGATAGCCAGCTACCTAGCCTTGTTGCTCCAAGCTAGCGTTAGAAGCATGGCTAATGGGTCCGATCATCATCAACCCATACAACAACTGTCTTATAAATGAAGGGTGTTTTACATGATGACACCTAGCTAGATAGTTAGTTAGCTAGCTAACAATAGCTAGTGAAACATATGTCTGATCCACCTCTACGCAGATGACCCCATTTTGTATACTTCAGGCCCTTCTTTGGACACTGTGTTAACTAACCTCCAGACGAGCTTCAATGCCATATGTGGCCTCCAACTGCTCTTAAATGCAAGTAAAACTAAATGCATTCTATTCAACCGATCACTTCCCACACCTGCCCGCCCATCCAGCATCACTACACTGGACGGTTCTGACTTAGAATAGGTACAAACACCTAAGTGTCTGGTTAGACTGTAAACTCTCCTTCCAGACTCATATTAAGCATCTCCAATACAAAATTAAATCTAGAATCGGCTTCCTATTTCGCAACAAAGCATCCTTCACTCATGCTGCCAAACATACCCTCGTAAAATTGACTATCCTACCGATCCTTGACTTCGGCGATGTAATTTACAACATAGCCTCCAACACTCTACTCAGCCAATTGGATGCAGTCTATCACAGTGCCATCCGTTTTGTCACCAAAGCCCCATATACTACCCACCACTGTGACCTGTATGCTCTCGTTGGCTGGCCCTCGCTTCATATTCGTCGCCAAACCCACTGGCTCCAGGTCATCTTTGCTAGGTAAAGCCCTGCCTTATCTCAGCTCACTGGTCACCATAGCAGCACCCACCCGTAGCACTCACTCCAACAGGTATATTTCACTGGTCACCCCCAAAGCCAATTCCTTCTTGGCCGCCTTTCCTTCCAGTTCTCTGCTGCCAATGACTGGAAAGAACTGCAAAAATCACTGAAGCTGGCCTATTTATTGCCTTACCTCCCTTATCTTACCTCATTTGCACACAATGTATATAGACTTTTTCTATTGTATTATTGACTGTATGTTTGTTTATTTCATGTGTAACTCTGTGTTGTTGTATGTGTAACACTGCTTTGCTTGATCTTGGCAAGGTCGCAGTTGTAAATGAGAACTTGTTCTCAACTAGCCTACCTGTTTAAATAAAGATGAAATAAAAAATTAAAAATGTTGCCATGCTTTGTGGGGAAGGACATTGTTTGCCTCTAACAGCTAGCTAGCTTTTCTCACCAGCACTATCCCAGAGCTTAGGAAAGTGTGTCTGTCTTGTGCGGCAGAGGCAGGTGCGCGAAACAACTTTCCCTGCATCGTAGCTTATCTCTGTGACATATGAAATACGGGTGATTGTGCAATCAATGTGTAATATTTCAGAAAAAAAATGTATAAACGTGTTGAATTATTATGTGATGCACAGTCATATTCAGGTCCTGATTGGTCAACAAATGTATTTGATTTGTCAAATAGTGTTATTTGACTTGCATCAACTTCAACTAACATGACCTTGGTCTTATCTAGCTCATTCTAGGAGCGTAGCCAATCGTTCTGTGTTTTACCTTGGTGACACGTGTCCACACGGTTTTGGGTTCCTGCTCTGTCTTTTGCCATAGGCCCTGGTTTCGTTATTTTGTCTGGCGATCTGATTTGTAGGAGAATTTATTTGACTAATGAAGTGTCATTTTGTTTACCATGTGGCATCATAAATCTTGTCTTTATGGTGAGTGTCTGAAATAGATGCTGTACTTCTCCTTTCCCTCAAACGTGCACTAACCCAAACACACTCCACATACATGTCACACGTGCACTAATGCAAACACACTCCACATACGTGTCACACGTTCACTATGCAAACACACTCCACATACATGTCACGTGCATTAACGCAAACATACTCCACATACATGTCACGTGCATTAACGCAAACACACTCCACATACGTGTCGCATGTGCATTAACGCAAACACACTCCACATACATGTCACGTGCATTAACGCAAACACACTCCACATACATGTCACGTGCATTAACGCAAACACACTCCACATACATGTCATGTGCATTAACGCAAACACACTCCACATGTGTCACATGTGCATTGACGCAAACACACTCCACATGTGTCACATGTGCATTAGCGCAAACACGCTCCACATATGTGTCACATGTGCATTAACGCAAACATATTCCACATGTGTCACATGTGCATTAACGCAAACACACTCCACATGTGTCACATGTGCATTAACGCAAACACACTCCAAATATGTGCAGTAATAACATATGTACACTCAACAATGTTTGCTGGATTTTGAAACTGACTGCCAAGTTTTTGACTCCCCCTAGAAAAACACAATTAGTTGAATTACGGAGGGAGGGAGAAACTGTCATTCACAGATGGTGGGAGCGATGAGGATGTATGGATTTGACATTGCCCCACCCCTTCTCCCTGCTAAGTAGACCATGCACGGTGTGTGCAAAGATAATTTAACCAACCCAGCTAAATCCACCCCCTTACCTATACCCCAACTAAGTCTCAAAGGTAGTCTATTGAGACATGTCTATTTCTCTGTGTTGTAATAATATGGAATGAATCCTAGGCACCCCTGGTTCTCATGATTGTGTACAGCGACAGTGAGATACCTTGCCACTACCATAGAGATCCTTTTAAATTATTATTCACATTTCAAATTGTATGGCCACTACATTGAATCCGCTTGATCAAAATCGCTCGTCTTTTTCCCCTCCCATAATTAATTTACAAAAATATTGTTTTTTTTATTATTTCACATTTCCATATGACATTAGCCAACCCTTTCCACACACTGCCGACACATTGGGGGGAGGCACATAGTGCCCCACACCTAAACACTAACTCTCAGTTTACCATTGACTTGGTACACTAACTCATACTTCCTGTTTTTCTTTTTCACTTTCCCTTTTTAGAACTGTCGAGTGTTGTTGGTTCGGGGGTGTATTGTCCTTGGTGCAGGGTGGTGTAGTTAGTGAAGGTCTGACAGGGTGAAACAAGAGGATAATAAGGTGGCTGTGGGTGCTGTGGTCGGTCGCGGTTACATTGGGCACTAATGATCCCCATTAGGCTTGTGGCATGCCTAGACAGAGCCAAGCAAGCTGACGGCTCCTGTGTCAGATACAGCTAATCAGGAACTCTGGGTGGCTCTCTTCTGAATTTCCCACAGGCGCAGGAGCTGTCGGTCCGCCCAGTGGCTGCTGCCTCCGCTGCCTCCGCTTTAGTGGTGCTGCCTTTATGCCGAAAGTACAGATACAGTTAGCAATTAGTAACTGGGTAACTTTTAGACGGAGGAGTATATGTGCCAGACAGAGGAGGGTGGAATGAGCGAGGGATTTTGGAGGTGAAGACATTTTATGGAGGGACTGAAGGTAGATGAGGAGAGAGAGCGTAGACTTGTGAAGTAGGTAAGAGAGAAAAGTGGGGAGAAGTACAGATGGGAAGGAGGAAAGCTGATGAAGACAATGGCTAGGTTTCAACATACCCGTTCATCATGCTCGCCTGTGGCATGATGCTTCTTATGCTCTTTGATAAACACATCAACAAGGCACCATGACAAACGGAAGGGCAGAGGGAAAAAACTACTTTTACAAACATGTTCAGAGCTGAAACGTCTCTGTAGGCAGCTGGCAACAGACATGTTCAGAGCTGAAACATCTCTGTAGGCAGCAGGCAGCTTCAGAGATTGGGTGGGTGGGATGGCGTTGTTGCATCTCACTCCCTGAAAGAATGCTAAAGTGTTCCCTCGTTAACTCTGAAGCAAAGACTCCCTCTTCGGCTAATGACCTTGCGTAGGAGTGGGCGTTTGAGCAGACGCCCATGTTGGGTAGTTAATTGGTCCGTTGAACCCTTAACTTTCCTTTTCTGCAGAACGAAATCCTGTTATTAGTTTGACATGGTGATGACACAGGCCCACCGTTCCCGGGACAATGCCCTCCATAGTCACTTACAGGCCCACCATTCCCAGGACAATGCCCTCCATAGTCACTAACAGGCCCACCATTCCCAGGACAATGCCCTCCATAGTCACTAACAGGCCCACCGTTCCCAGGACAATGCCCTCCATAGTCACTAACAGGCCCACCATTCCCAGGACAATGCCCTCCATAGTCACTAACAGGCCCACCATTCCCAGGACAATGCCCTCCATAGTCACTAACAGGCCCACCATTCCCAGGACAATGCCCTCCATAGTCACTAACAGGCCCACCATTCCCAGGACAATGCCATCCATAAAGGATAGCAGACAGTGCCCATCTTCTCATCTTGACAGATTTGAGATTGCTCACAGGGCAAGCTGTAGAGAGGTTAGTAGAGAATTAGGGAAAGAAGAGAGATGCTCACAGGGCAAGCTGTAGAGAGGTTAGTAGAGAATTAGGGACAGAAGAAAGATTGCTCACAGGGCAAGCTGTAGAGAGGTTAGTAGAGAATTAGGGACAGAAGAGAGATTGCTCACAGGGCAAGCTGTAGAGAGGTTAGTAGAGAATTAGGGACAGAAGAGAGATTGCTCACAGGGCAAGCTGTAGAGAGGTTAGTAGAGAATTAGGGACAGAAGAGAGGTTGCTCACAAGGCAAGCTGTAGAGAGGTTAGTAGAGAATTAGGGACAGAAGAGAGAGTGCTCACAAGGCAAGCTGTAGGGAGGTTACTAGAATGAGGGAAGTGGGGAAAAGAAAGAGTAGGGCATGTCAGAAAGCTGGTTATTTAAAGAGGGTCCACCATCTTGTCCATCTGTTGATGTCACTACTAGAAATTACATGCATCTCAGTCATATGTTGATGGCACTACAACAAACTATTTCAATCTCAGTCATCCTTTGATATCACTACTAGAAACAATATGGTTCTCAGTCATTTGCTAATTAGTTTCTTAATTGTCACCTACTTGTCCAACCAGAACCAATACTTTGGTATCGCCTACAGGGGAGTGTGTGTGTGTGTGTGTGTGCGCGCGCGTGTGTGTGTGTGTGTGTGTGTGTGTGTGTGTGTGTGTGTGTGTGTGTGTGTGTGTGTGTGTGTGTGTGTGTGTGTGTGTGTGTGTGTGTGTGTGTGTGTGAGTGAGAGAGAACAGGATCTCTTTCCATATTGAGTTATTCTACAGTGTGAGGCATTGTCACTAGGGTTTAATTATTTCACACAAAGAGAGAAGCAACAACTCATGCTATATGGTCTGTCAGTCTAACACAGCCACCTCATGCTATATGGGCTGTCAGTCTAACACAGTCACCTCATGCTATATGGGCTGTCAGTATAACACAGCCACCTCATGCTATATGGGCTGTCAGTCTAACACAGTCACCTCATGCTATATGGGCTGTCAGTATAACACAGCCACCTCATGCTATATGGGCTGTCAGTCTAACACAGCCACTTCATGCTATATGGGCTGTCAGTATAACACAGCCACCTCATGCTATATGGGCTGTCAGTCTAACACAGTCACCTCATGCTATATGGGCTGTCAGTCTAACACAGCCACCTCATGCTATATGGGCTGTCAGTCTAACACAGCCACCTCATGCTATATGGGCTGTCAGTATAACACAGCCACCTCATGCTATATGGGCTGTCAGTCTAACACAGCCACCTCATGCTATATGGGCTGTCAGTCTAACACAGCCATCTCATGCTATATGGGCTGTCAGTATAACACATCCATCTGACATGAGAGACTTACTATAAGATTATTTAGCAAAGGAAATATCCATAGGCTAACTCTTTTGCCACCAAACCTCATGATGAGTTAAAATCCTCACAGCATAAAAGTATTTATCCAACATTTTAGATATTTAAAATCTAAACAGATGTAAATAAAAGTTATTTTTAGTATAATACCTTTATAATATGCATGCACATAGCCACTATACCATCACAGTGAAAGTATCAAGCATAGTGAATTTGCTGTTGTGGTCCATTGTGAAATTGACTTTGATTACAGTGGGTTATTACATTTCATTGTGATGCCAGTTACCTTCCCCAGTACATTAAACTAATGCATTCTCAACTTTTCAGGCAGAGAGGTATTACCACTGATCGCAATCTCCTCACTTCCATACAGAGTTATTGTTTTTATTATCAATTACAGACATAGTGAGTTAGTTAAAATGGTGGGCCATTTAAAGAATTCATGATTCCAAATAGTGGGAGACAACGGTATACTGTCATCTGTTTCCCTTCCTTCGGTCCAGTAAGCAACATGTGCACACATTTTCCAAGCATTTGCTTATGATTGACTTTAAATAAATGTGCCTTTATAGTTTCATAGGTAAAAGGTAAAAGCAAGGCATATCCTATGCATCCTATTCTTTATCTATGCTTCATGAAATGTCTTGGCCCCAAAAACCTTTTGCAAGTGAAGGTTCAATGAAAACAAAAAATATTTTCACAGCACTTCCTTTGCCCCGTGGTGTGACCAGTGGTAAGCTCAGGACCATGTAGGTTTTAGTCAGCTCTCCAGACCTCTATGACACACCACTGCTAAGGTCAGCAGTCACAGGCCAGACAGCTGATCACATCGAGAGAGAAAAAAAAAGAGAGAGAGAAAGAGAGAGAGAAAGAGAGCTTTGTATTGTACCTTCTCCTCCCATCAGCTTTGTATTGTGCCTTCTCCTCCCATCAGCTTTGTATTGTACCTTCTCTTCCCATCAGCTTTGTATTGTGCCTTCTCCTCCCATCAGCTTTTTTATTGTGCCTTCTCCTCCCATCAGCTTTGTATTGTGCCTTCTCCTCCCATCAGCTTTGTATTGTGCCTTCTCCTCCCATCAGCTTTGTATTGTGCCTTCTCCTCCCATCAGCTTTGTATTGTGCCTTCTCCTCCCATCAGCTTTGTATTGTGCCTTCTCCTCCCATCAGCTTTGTATTGTGCCTTCTCCTCCCATCAGCAATTCACTGCACCTTCTGTACATGAATGGTTCTTGCTTATGCTTGGCTGCATTTACACAGAGAGAGAGAGAGAGAGCATGACAGTGGGGTTAAATAGACATCTTATTAGCACCTGCTCACTGTCAGGGTGATGGTGGCCAAACAGAGTGCTGGCTTACTGTCAAGAACTAACAAGCTGAACTAGCTTGTTAGTCTAGCAGCCTAAGGTAAAGGTAGAGGAAGCTGAACTACATGTCTAGCAGCCTAAGGTAAAGGTAGAGGAAGCTGAACTACATGTCTAGCAGCCTAGGGTAAAGGTAGAGGAAGCTGAACTACATGTCTAGCAGCCTAGGGTAAAGGTAGAGGAAGCTGAACTACATGTCTAGCAGCCTAGGGTAAAGGTAGAGGAAGCTGAACTACATGTCTAGCAGCCTAAGGTGAGGTTAGAGGAAGCTGAACTACATGTCTAGCAGTCTAAGGTAAAGGTAGAGGAGGCTGAACTACATGTCTAGCAGCCTAGGGTAAAGGTAGAGGAAGCTGAACTACATGTCCAGCAGTCTAAGGTAAAAACAGAGGAAGCTGAACTACATGTCCAGCAGCCTAAGGTAAAGGTAGAGGAAGCTGAACTACATGTCTAGCAGCCTAAGGTAAAGGTAGAGGAAGCTGAACTACATGTCTAGCAGTCTACGGTAAAGGTAGAGGAAGCTGAACTACATGTCTAATAGTCTAAGGTAAAGGTAGAGGAAGCTGAACTACATGTCTAGCAGTCTAAGGTAAAGGTAGAGGAAGCTGAACTACATGTGTAGCAGTCTAAGGTAAAGGTAGAGGAAGCTGAACTACATGTCTTGCAGCCTAAGGTAAAGGTAGAGGAAGCTGAACTACATGTCTAGCAGCCTAAGGTAAAGGTAGAGGATGCTGAACTACATGTCTAGCAGCCTAGGGTAAAGGTAGAGGAAGCTGAACTACATGTCTAGCAGCCTAGGGTAAAGGTAGAGGAAGCTGAACTACATGTCTAGCAGTCTAAGGTAAAGGTAGAGGAAGCTGAACTACATGTCTTGCAGTCTAAGGTAAAGGTAGAGGAAGCTGAACTACATGTCTTGCAGCCTAGGGTAAAGGTAGAGGAAGCTGAACTACATGTCTAGCAGCCTAGGGTAAAGGTAGAGGAAGCTGAACTACATGTCTAGCAGCCTAGGGTAAAGGTAGAGGAAGCTGAACTACATGTCTAGCAGTCTAAGGTAAAGGTAGAGGAAGCTGAACTACATGTCTTGCAGTCTAAGGTAAAGGTAGAGGAAGCTGAACTACATGTCTAGCTGCCTAAGGTGAGGGTAGAGGAAGCTGAACTACATGTCTGGCAGCCTAGGGTAAAGGTAGAGGAAGCTGAACTACATGTCTAGCAGCCTAGGGTAAAGGTAGAGGAAGCTGAACTACATGTCTAGCAGCCTAGGGTAAAGGTAGAGGAAGCTGAACTACATGTCTAGCAGCCTAGGGTAAAGGTAGAGGAAGCTGAACTACATGTCTAGCAGTCTAAGGTAAAGGTAGAGGAAGCTGAACTACATGTCTAGCAGCCTAGGGTAAAGGTAGAGGAAGCTGAACTACATGTCTAGCAGTCTAAGGTAAAGGTAGAGGAGGCTGAACTACATGTCTAGCAGCCTAGGGTAAAGGTAGAGGAAGCTGAACTACATGTCTAATAGTCTAAGGTAAAAGTAGAGGAAGCTGAACTACATGTCTAGCAGCCTAGGGTAAAGGTAGAGGAAGCTGAACTACATGTCTAGCAGCCTAGGGTAAAGGTAGAGGAAGCTGAACTACATGTCCAGCAGTCTAAGGTAAAGGTAGAGGAAGCTGAACTACATTTACCTAATAGTCTAAGGTAAAGGTAGAGGAATCTGAACTACATGTCTAGCAGTCTAAGGTAAAGGTAGAGGAAGCTGAACTACATGTCTAGCAGCCTAGGGTAAAGGTAGAGGAAGCTGAACTACATGTCCAGCAGTCTAAGGTAAAGGTAGAGGAAGCTGAACTACATGTCTAATAGTCTAAGGTAAAGGTAGAGGAAGCTGAACTACATGTCTAGCAGCCTAGGGTAAAGGTAGTGAAAGGATGACATAAGGTAAGCACATGAGCAAGGAGTGAGAGATGGAGTTGTTTATTCTGAGAAGAATGGTTGCTATTGGTTATGATGATGAGGACATTTGACTTATGGCAAGGTTCCCCAACTGGTGATTTGATTGGCCCAGTTTTCTTAGACATTTGGGGGGGGGGGGGGGGGGGGGTAAAAACACCAGCAAATCAGCTCCAAGCGATTTTAATTTGTGAAATCTGTTCCAAAGTATTCCCACGCACAACAAAGATATATTCACAGGTATGTGATTGTATACCAATATATGCAAGGTGTTGCGTGTGCTCCCTCCCCAGCCTCTAAGTCAGCAGGCTGCTCATTATGGCGCACACCTGTCACCATTGTTACGTGCACCTGCGCGTAGTCAGACTCACCTGGACTCCATCACCTCCTTGATTACCTGCCCTATATATATCCCTCCCTTTGGTTCCTTCCCCAGGCGTCATTGTTTCTGTTTCTTGTCTGTGCGTTGTTCGAGGGTCTTGGTTTGTATTAAGTTTCTGTTTATTTTTATTAAAACACTCACTCCCTGAACTTGCTTTCCGACTCTCAGCGCACATCGTTACACAAGGTTTGAAATGATTATCATTTAGTCAAATATTATATTTGTTTTGGATTCTTGAGGTCAATTTGCAGTCTACAAATAACTTGTAATTATGTTCCGGCGAGCTGACCATCCGCCCAAGAAACAATCGACCCGCTGATGAATCTAGTTAATGATCCCTGATGGATGGTGTGTGTGTATGAGGACAATATTCCTTTATCCACACTCAGTCTTGGTGGGTGTTAATTGAGATAGTTTACAAGCTTTAGGTAGACTTTGATGCTGTGGAAAATGCTTGATTGGAAATAATTTCATGTGCAGTGAAGCTGTTGATCAATCCACTATGACATTCACACGGTCACCCCATATTTCCTTTGTGCTCACTGTTGGTAGGTCACTCAATCGTGCCTGTCATTCATTCTAGGTAGTTTTGGTGCCTTCTAGCTAAATGTCAGATGTCATGCTGATTGTGACATCAAATAAAGGCTGCATTGTGTTGAACAAATGACTGTTTATTTCTCTTTGTCTTTACTTTGATTGCTTTGGTTACCTTTTGTTGATGCAGAAATATAATGTAGCTATTTAAATTGATTTGAGTGCTTCACAATCACACGTTTTTGAAAAAAGCATGGCTCTTGCAAAACATTTGTAAAGTTTACTGTGTCATACATTAACTGATTTTGATGCATGATGCACTCAGACTATTTCTTCAAACATATGTTGCATTTAAGAAAGAACATGCTTTGAGATCTGTCAGATGAAGAGGAGAAGCAGAATGCTTTATAGATGAAGCTTTGACTTTATCCCTAATGATATTTTAAAGGACAAACAGAAAGTAGAGCTGAGTGAAAGCAGAAATTGACAGATGCTCATGATATCCTAGATGTATAGCTTTTGTATCTAATCAGTGCTCAGTTTAACAAAAATCAAAGCGAGAAGACTGACATTTAATTTTCCATTGTTTCGCTCCCTGGATTCCATTGCCCTCTAATTGTATCAGAGTCATTATCTTAACAGTGAATCCTGAGCGATAAATAAAGTTGCCTAATTCTCCTTGATCTTTAGGCCATATTCTCATTTAACACCCACTAGAAGTGCACTGTGCTTGTGTAACGGATGTGAAACGGCTAGCTTAGTTAGCGTGGGCGCTAAATAGCGTTTCAATCAGTGACGTCACTTGCTCTGAGACCTTGAAGTAGTAGTTCCCCTTGCTCTGCAAGGGCCGCGGCTTTTGTGGCGCGATGGGTAACGATGCTTCGAGGGTGACTGTTGATGTGTGCAGAAGGTCCCTAGTTCGCGCCCGGGTATGGGCGAGGGGACGGTTTAAATTTGTACTGTTACATTGATGCTGTTGACCCGGATTACTGGTTGCTGCGGAAAAAGAGGAGGAAGGTCAAAAGGGGGGTGAGTGTAACGGATGTGAAACGGCTAGCTTAGTTAGCGTGGGCGCTAAATAGCGTTTCAATCAGTGACGTCACTTGCTCTGAGACCTTGAAGTAGTAGTTCCCCTTGCTCTGCAAGGGCCGCGGCTTTTGTGGCGCGATGGGTAACGATGCTTCGAGGGTGACTGTTGATGTGTGCAGAAGGTCCCTAGTTCGCGCCCGGGTATGGGCGAGGGGACGGTCTAAATTTGTACTGTTACACTTGAGGCCTATCCTTTCACCTCTAATGGTGTAAAGTTGAATAAAGTTCCAGGACATGCAGTATGTGTTGTATATGATTTAACACAAATCAATCAATCAAATTGTGTAGATTGTGTAAAAGAGCATTTTCCGATACACATTGGGTACAGCTTCCCCAACCTAAACTTCCAAAGATTAGTAATGACAATGACAAAAGAAAAACTCCCATGATAGGAAGAAACCTTGAGAGGATGGAACCATGAACCATGTGGTTAAGATAAGATCATCTTGGCCAGACAAGACTACAGTACCACAGGAGGTTGGTGGCACCTTAACTGGGGAGGACGGCTCGTGGTAATGGCTGGAGCAGAATAAGTAGAATGGTATCAAACACACGGTTTCAATGTGTTTGATGCCATTCCATTTGCTCCGTTCCAATCATTTATTAAACTTCTATAGCGCCTTTAATTAAAGAGAGAATTTCAAAGTGCTTCAAAAGCAAAAAAACAAAAGCAATACATCACGAGCAACCTAGCTATAGCTAGCTAGGTCAACTAATAGAGGCCAAGTCTTTGAGTGCATGCATTCGCCAAGGATGGAGAGGGACAGGTTATGGCTTGATCAGAAGAAGGTGGTCAGGGAGATGGTTGATGAAGAGTCTGGTGCTGATCGTGTGGATGGCTCCTCTGGGAACAAGGCGTGTAGCCACTGGACTTCTCCTCCTACACAATATGTGGCACCCACAGCAGCTCTGGGCGCCAGAAATCTCACCACACACAGTTCAGAGAATTAACATTAGTCAGTCATCCTCACAACAAGCCCTCTGCCTCAGCACTACATTCCTGCACTTCATCTCCTGTTCTGCTCAAGCTTAAAGTGGAACTGACAGCGTTTTAACTTCTTTGCAGATATGAAACAAAAAGATAATCATAACATCAGTCAAAAGTACAACATTCCCAGTTTATGCTACAAAACCAACTTTATAATAGGTTCTATGGACTCGAAATTCTATGACGTAGAGTGAGGCATTCTTGGCATAATGGATGGATGCAGTTCAATGCATGATTAATTGTTTAAAGTCTAAACTGTTGTGTTTTTAAGTTTTTGTACTGTAGCTAGGTATAATATATAAAAAAGCTGAAGAAAAATATATATACTGTAGAGTTCCTCTGTCCAGTGTCTGTGTTCTTTTGCCCATCTTAATCTGTTCTTTTTATTGGCCAGTCTGAGATATGGCTTTTTCTTTGCAACTCCGCCTAGAAGGCCAGCATCCCGGAGTCGTCTCTTCACTGTTGAGGTTGAGACTGGTGCTTTGCGGGCACTATTTAATGAAGCTGCCGGTTGAGGACTTGTGTCTGTTTCTCAAACTAGACACTCTAATGTACTTGTCCTCTTGCTTAGTTGTGCACAGGGGCCTCCCACTTCTCTTTCTATTCTGGTTAGAGCCAGTTTGCGCTGTTCTGTGAAGGGAGTAGTACACAGCGTTGTATGAGATCTTCAGTTTCTTGGCAATTTCTCACATGGAAAAGCCTTCATTTCTCAGATCAATAACAGACTGATGAGTTTCAGAATAATTTTTTTTTTTTCTGGCTATTCTGATCCTGTAATCAAACCCACAAATGCTGATGCTCCAGATACTCAACTAGCCTTAAGAAGGTCAGTTTTATTGCTTCTTTAATTGGGACAACAGTTTTCAGCTATGCTAACATAATTGCAACAGGGTTTTCTAATGATCAGTTAGCCTTTTAAAATGATAACCTTGGATTAGCGAACACAACGTGTCATTGGAACACAGGAGTGATGGCTGCTGATAATGGGCCTTTGTACGCCCATGTAGATATTCCATACAAAATCTGACGTTTCATTTACAATGTCTCCACTGTATTTCTGATCAATTGATGTTATTTTAATGGACAAAACATTTGCTGACCAGGAGAATCCAGGTAAAAGCTATGATCCCTTATTGAAATCCACTTCAAATCAGTGCAGATGAAGGGGAGGAGACAGTTTCAAGAAGGATTTTTAAGTCTTGAGACAACTGAGACATGGATTATGTATGTGTACTGTACCTGCCATTCAGAGGGTGAATGGGCAAGACAAAAAATATTTAAGTACCTTTGGTAGTAGGTGTGGTGGTAGGTGTTTGAGTGTTTCAAGAATTGCAACGCTGATGGATTTTTCATGCTCAACAGTCTCCAGTGTGTATCAAGAATGGTCCACCACCCAAAGGACATCCAGCCAACTTGACACATCTGTTGGAAGAATTGAAGTCAACATGGACCAGCATCACTGTGGAATACTTTTGACACCTTGTAAATCCATGCCCTGACAAATTGAGTCTGTTCTGAGGGCAAAAGGGGGTAGGGGGTGCAACTCCACATTAGGAAGGTGTTCTTAATGTTTTGTATACTCAGTGTAGATAATTCACCAATACATTTCTTGGTAGTCCAACAAATATTGCTATCAGGTTGCAAATCACAGCTGGTCTGGTACATTGTTTGCTGCCTCCAGTCATTCGGGATGCACTATTTCAGTTTCAATGGCTCAATATTTTGGACAAAAACGAACAAATGTAACTAAGGCTGGGATTGTCAATAAAATCAAACTAGGAAGGGCAATGACCACAAGTCAGTTATAACGTGGCTAATAGGCTATCTATATATGTAACTATGTATACAGTAAGCTAAAAACGTGGAGCCTAATGTTAGCTGGCTAGCTGCTGGGAGGATGTCAGCAAATCAAATCAAATGTTATTTGTCACATGCGCTGAATACCATGCAATACTTACTTACAAGCCCTTAACCAACAATGCAGCTCAAGAAATAGAGTTAAGAAAATATTTACTAAATAAACTAAAGTAAAACAAATAATAATGAAAACGTAATACATGAAAGGTACATAACAACAATGATGCTGTATACAGGGGGTACCGGTACCGAGTCAATGTGTGCAGGTACAGGTTAGTCGAGGTAATTTGTAAAGTGAAATTTGCCAGCTAGCTAAACAGCTAGCCAAGCCCCAAAAGGTTTACTTACCAGACAATCTGCAAATCTGTGGCTAAAAACCACCAGATGTATCCAACAAAAACTCAATGTTATCAAAAACAAAACTGCTGATTCCAAAAATAACAACATATGTACAAATGTACAGGAGCTATGTGCTTAGGCCGCTACTAGGGCACAAAGGCAACTATAGAACTCGTGCCTCAGATTGATGCGATTCAGACGTTACAGTTTCCCATTAGATTGCAACTTATATAACATAAGGCGCCATCTTACTCCTACCGTCTTGTAGGCAGAAACTCAAACAGGATGTACCAGTGACGAGAACCATTCAATGCTGGTCTGACCAATTGGAAGCTATGCTTCAAGATTGTTTTGACCACGCAGACTGGAATATGTTCTAGTCAGCCTCAGAGAACAACATCAACCTATACGCTGACTCGGTGAGTGAGTTTATAAAGAAGAGCAATGGAGATGTTGTACCCACTTTGACTATTAAAACCTACACTAACCAGAAACCGTAGATGTATGGTGGCATCCGGGCAAAACTGAAAGCGCGATCCACCGCATTTAAATTTGGAAATAGGTCCAGGAATATGGCTGAATATAAACAGTGTAGCAATCAAACAAGCGAAATGCCGGTACAGGGACGAGGTGGAGTCGCAATTCAACAGCTCAGACACGAGGTGTATGTGGCAGGGTCTACAGGAAATCACAGACTACAAAAAGAAAACCAGCCACGTCACGGACAACGACGTCATGCTTCCAGACAAACCAAACACCTTCTTTGCCTGCTTTGAGGATAATACAGTGCCACAGTTGTGGCCCGCTAACAAGGACTGTGCCTCCTCTCCTTCTCCGTGGCCAACGTGAGTAAAACATTTAAACGTGTTAACCCTCGCATGGCTGCTGGCCCAGGCGGCATCCCTAGCCGCGTCCTCAGAGCATGAGCAGACCAGCTGGCTGGAGTGTTTACGGACATATTCAATCACACCCTTTCCCAGTCTGTTGTCTCCACATGCTTCAAGATGGCCACCGTTGTTCCTGTACCCAAGAAGGCAAAGATAACTGAAATAAATGACTATCGCCACATAGCACTCACGTCTGTCATCATGAAGTGCTTTGATAGACTAGTCAAGGATCATATCACCTCCACCTTACCGGTCAACCTAGATCCACTTCAGTTTACATACCATCCCAACAGGTCCACAGACGACACAATCGCCATAACACTGCACACTGCCCTATCCCATCTGGACAAAAGGTATACCTATGTAAGAATGCTGTTGATTGACTACAGCTCAGCATTCAACACCATAGTACCCTCCAAGCTCATCATCAAGCTGGAGGCCCTCGGTCTCAACCACGCCCTGTGCAATTGGGTCCTGGACTTTCTGACCGGCCACCCCCAGGTGATGAAGGTAGGAAACAACATCTCCACTTGCTGAGCCTCAACACTGGGGCCCCACAAGGGTGCATACTCATTCCCCTCCTGTACTCCCCATTCACCCACGACTGCGTGGCCATGCACGCCTCTAACTCAATCATCAAGTTTACAGAAGACTCAAGTTTGCAGACGACTTAATCAAGCTGGCTTGATTAAACAACAACGACGAGACAGCCTACAGGGAGGAGGTGAGGGCACTCGGAGTCAGGAAAATAACCTCTTACTCAACGTCAACATAACAAAGGAGAAGATCGTGGACTTCAGGAAACAGCAGAGGGAGCACCCCACTATTCACATCGAAGGGACAGCAGTGGAGAAGGTGGAAAGTTTTAAGTTCCTCAGCGTTCACATCACTAACAAACTGAACTGTTCCACCGACGCAGACAGTGTGGTGAAGAAGGCGCAACAGCGCCTCTTCAACCTCAGGAGGCTGAAGAAATTTGGCTTGTCACACAAAACCCTGACAAACCTTTACAGAGAGCATCCTGTCAGGCTGTATCACAGCCTGGTACGGAAACTGCACCGCCCTAAACCGCAAGGATCTCCAGAGGGTGGTGCTGTCTGCACAACGAATCACCGGGGGAAAACTTCCTGCCTTCCATGACACCCACAGCACCCGAAGATCATCAAGGACAACAACCACCTGAGCCACTGCCTGTTCACACCACTACCATCCAGAAGACGTGGTCAGCACAGGTGAATAAAAGCTGGGACAGAGCGACTGAAAAACAGCTTCTATCTCAAGGCCATCAGACTCCTAAACAGTAATCACTAACTCAGAGAGGCTGCTGCCTAGATTGAGACCCAATCACTGGCAATTTTAATAAATGGATCACTAGTCACTTTAAACAATGCCACTTAAAAAATGCCACTTTAATAATGTTTACAAATCTTAAATTACTCATATCACAAGTAGATACTGTATTTTATACCATCTATTGCACTTTGCCTATGCTGCTCGGCCATCGCTCATACATATATGTTCATGTTCTCATTCACCCCTTTAGATTTGTGTGTATTAGGTAGTTGTTGGGAATTGATTACTTGTTAGATATTACTGCACTGTCGGAACTAGAAGCACAAGCATTTCGCTACACATCTGCTAACCATGTGTATGTGACCAATAACATTGATTTGATTTGAAGGCACCGTTATAGGTAGCACATTCACTTCGCTTGAAGAAAATGTACTGAAGGAGTTAAATGGGCCTTCACCCTCCATCCTTATTTAGTCTTAACATCACTTGACAATGGTAAGCTCCCTTTGAAATGAGACCTTTTTTAAAACAAAGTACCTTTTTCATTTGACGCAGTTGACACCCATTCTCAGGTGTTCTACTTTTACTTCTGATAGACACATTCTCTCAAATCCTCCCTGTTGCGAACATCATTATTATTAGATCAGGGACCCTTATTCCACATGGGGACTATGGAGTTCTGACTAACATTTCTTAGGGGAGAGAGGAATCAAAGCTTAAGGATGAGCACTTAGCCTGGAAATGTTCTACCAAGAACATCTCAAAATAACAAATCGAAAGGAAGAGCAAACCATCCAAAACAAAGCTCATTTTGCCCAGGCTTTGAGGATTACGTCAAACCGTTGGCACCGGCTATGATCTACATCAGCGAACTAATTATAATGACAATGGTAGTGTTGGGAATCGAAAGTCAGGACATTTTCTTAGAACCTGTATAAAAGTCAAACTATTTGTACTCATATGCAGTTTACAGTTTTATACAGTATGCTCTGTAGTCAGCCTTTTGGGTGTGTCATCTCATGCTTTTTACTGGATTGTTTTCTTAGAATCTGTCACTCTTCCTGTCCCTAGTTCTAGACATACTGTGTGGGAGGTTTGGTATGACACAGTCTATGAAATCAAGCATCATCCACAACTGCATAACAATCATAACTTCATTCGTAGAGATAAGAAAACAACAAAAACAAACTAACCACAAAACGAGAATACAAATTATGAGTCTGACATGGGCATTTGCTGTCACTGACATTGAGTTTTTACAGGGTTGACGAAAATGTGAAATCATGACAGATGAATTAGCACGCTGACATAAAGCTGTGTGAAAGATGAGTGTTTTCTGTCTCCCGGAATGGTGGATGAGTGCAATCAATTATGTCTATAGTATGTGTCTGAGCGAAGGGATTGCCTATCATACAACACTTCTCCCCACGTCAAATTCACATGAGATGAGACAGCTAACCTTCCCATCACACATGAAATAACATTTTATTTGTCACATTCTTCGTAAACAACAGGTGCAGACTTAGGCCTAGATTCAATCAGATCAAGTGTTAACCGGTGATAGCAGACAGCCACACAGCTGATGTTTTGACGGTGTCGGAGGTGTAACTGTGTTGGAGCCGTCAAATCGGTGAGCAGCTCTTGCGATCATTGTCACGAAATGTTGCAATCATTTTCACAAAGCCACACCTGCCCAACTCATGTTTGAAGTTCAGAGCAAGACAGTGTAGGCGAAATATACATAATAAAACGTCATTAAACAAAATAATGAGAATTTCTATCATCCTAATAGAGTTTTAGATTGCATCTCACATTACAGTGTTCCAACCTGTGAACAAGGCCGCATGGGATTTCTGTTAGTGTGACTCCATGGCTATGCCCGCTTTAGGTATGATGCCACTAGTGGATTTGACAGCTCTAACACCTCCAACACCGCCGAAACAACCACTATGCAGATGATCTGCAAAAGCAGATCTGATTGAATAAAGCCCTGACAGTGAAATGCTTATGGGTCTTTTTCCAAAATGAAGAGTTAAAGATGAAAAAAATATAGATAAATAGTGACATAGTGAATAATGAATAACAATAACGAGTAAAAATAACCTGGCTATATACAGGGAGTACCAGTACTGAGTCGATGTGCAGGGGTACGAGGTAATTGAGGCAGATACTTTACCCCCTACCTGTATATACAAAATGTGACTAGGGAACAGGATAGATAATAGACAGTAGCAGCAGCTTATCTGGTGAATGTGTGTGTGTGGTGTCGGTATGCATGTGAGCGCGTGTTACATTATGTGTATGTGGGCGATTGTAGTGTGTGTGTGTATTGTGGTAGAAGTACGTGTGAGTGTGTTGGTATAGTCCAGTGTGTGCTCATAGAGTCACTGCAGGAGAGTTAGCGCAAGAAGTGTATGTGTGTGTTGTGGCGTGTATGTGTGTGTGTGTGTTTTGCATACACATCATGCATTTGCTTTGTACATGGTGCTGCTGCGCTCTCTCAACATGGACCCAGGGGTAGACGTAATATAATAAATTAAAATATGCAATGATAATAATATTAGGATATGTTACGTTTGGTATGGTAAAGTTGAAGTCGGACATTTCTCCAAAAGTACGATCTTTGTCCACATGTGCAGTTGCACACCATAGTCTGGCCTTTTTATGGTGGTTTTTGAGCCGTGGCTTCTTCCTTGATGAGCGGCTCTTCAGGTTATGTCGATATAGGACTCGTTTACTGTGGATATAGATACTTCTGTACCTGTTTTCTCCAGCATCTTCACAAGGTCCTTTGCTGTTGTTCTGGGATTGATTTGTACTTTTCGCTGCAAAGCACCTTCATCTCTAGGAGACAGAAAGCGTCTCCTTCCTGAGCGGTATGATGGCTGTGTGGTGTTTATACTTGGGTACTATTGTTTGTACAGATGAGCGTGGTACCTTCAGGAGTTTGGATTTTTTTCTGAGGTCTTGGCTGATTTCTTTTGATTTTCCTATGATGTCAAGCAAAGAGGCACTGAGTTTGAAAGTAGGCATTGAAATACATTGAAATACATGTTGGACACCATATGTGAATTGATTGCCCCCTATCTATTTTCAGAGTTCGTTCTGTTAGGTGAGCTAAACTGGGATATGCTTAACACCCCAGCAGTCCTACAATCTAAGCTAGATGCCCTCAATCTCACACAAATTATCAAGGAAAACAGCAGGTACAACCCCAAATCTGTAAACATGGGCACCCTCATCGATATTATCCTGACCAACTTGCCCTCCAAATACACCTCTGCTGTTTTCAATCAGGATCTCAGTGATCAGTGCCTCATTGCCTGCATGCGCTATTGGTCTGCGGTCAAACGACCACCCCGCATCACCGTCAAACGCTCTCTTAAACACTTCTGCGAGCAGGACTTTCTAATCGACCTGCCCCGGGTATCCAGGAAGGATATTCACCTTATCCCGTCAGTCGAGGATGCCTGGTCGTTCTTTAAAAGTAATATCCTCACCATTTTAAATATGCATGCCCCTTTCAAAAAATGTAGAACTAAGAACAGATATAGCCCTTAGTTCACTCCATACCTGACTGCCCTTGACCAGCACAAAAACATCCTGTGACAGACTGCAATAGCAATGAATAGTCCCTGTAATATGCAACTGTTCAGGGAAGTCAGGAACCAATACACGCAGTCAGTCAGGAAAGCAGAAAAACAGAAAAAGCTAGCCGTTGTTGCAACCTCTATTACCAGTCTGTTCAACCTCTCTGACCTCTTATCATCTGAGATCCCTAAGGATTGGAAAGCTGCCGAGGTCATTCCCCTCTTCAAAGGGGGAGACACTCTAGACCCAAACTGTTATAGACCTATACCCATCCTGCCCTGACTTTCTAAAGTCTTCGGAAGCCAAGTTAATAAACAGATCACTGACCATTTAGAATCCCACCGTACCTTCTCCACTGTGCAATCCGGTTTCCGAGCTAGTCATGGGTGCACCTCAGCCACGCTCAATGTACTAAACAATGTCATAATCACCATCAATTAAAGACAGTACTGTGCAGCCATCTTCATCGACCTGGCCAAGGCTTTCGACTCTGTAAATCACCGTATTTTTATCTGCAGACTCAACAGCCTTGGTTTCTCAAATGACTGCCTCGCCTGGTTCACCAACTACTTCGCAGATAGAGTTCAGTGTGTCAAATTGGAGGGCCTGTTTTCCGGACCTCTGGCAGTCTCTATGGGGTACCACAGGGTTCAGTTCTCGGGCCGACTCTTTTCTCTGTATATATCAACGATGTCGCTCTTGCTGCGGTTGATTCCCTGATCCACCTCTACGCATACGAAACCATTCGGTATACATCTGGCCCTTCTTTGGACACTGTGTTAACCTCTCTAGGGTATGTGGGACGCTAGCGTCCCATCTGGCCAACATCCAGTGAGGTGGCAGAGCGCCAAATTCAATTACAGAAATGCTCATTATAAAAATTCAGAAAACAAAACATATTTTACATAGGTTTAAAGATGAACTTCTTGTTAAACCAACCCCAGTATCATATTTACAAAATGCTTTTCGGCGAAAGCATACCTATCCCAGAACATACCAAGCCCAGAACATAGCCCAGTTGACAAACTATTACAAACAGTAACCAGCCAAGCAGAAGCGTTACAAAACTGAGAAATAGAGATAAAATTAATCCCTTACCTTTGATTATCTTCATTTGGTGGCAATCAGAAGACATTCATTTACTCAATAAATATTCCTTTTGTTCTATGAAGTCTCTTTATATCCAAAAACCTCCATTTTGTTAGCGCGTTTTCTTCAGTAATCCACAGGCTCAAACTCAGTCAAAACAATCAGACAAAATATCCAAATTGTATCCGTAAAGTTCATAGAAACATGTCAAACGATGTTTATATTCAATCCTCAGGTCGTTTTTTAGCCTAAATTATCTATACGTTATTGTCAACCGGACAATAACGTTGTCAATATAAAAGGTAAACAAGAAATGCACATGCGCCTGAAAAAACTCTGTGTCACGTTAGGGTCCACTCGTTCAGACTGGTCTTACTCCCTCATTTATAAGAATACAAGCCTGAAACGATTTCTAAAGACTGACATCTAGTGGAAGGCATTGCAAAAAAAGTCCTAAGTCAATGAATACTGTAATGGCATTGAATAGAATACTACAACCCCCCCAAAAAAACTACTTCCTGAATGGATTTTTCTCAGGTTTTCACCTGCTAAATCAGTTTAGGCATCGAAACCAAACCATATCATGTAAGAATCGCTCATGTTGTATTAAATGTAATATAAACAGTGTGAATAGGTCAGGAGCCAGACAGGTAGAGAAATGATTTAGGCTATATTATTAGCATATTATTTCAATTATTTCAATGCTTTAGCCTACAAATAAATACACTATGAAGCATTAGTGTGATACATTAGGCTGGCAGGGACATTAAGCACTCAGATTTAAACAATATTTCATTGTATTAAATCATTATAGTCAATAAATTGTGCATATAGGCTGTGACTTACATACAATTAAATATAAATTAAACAAAAAATGATTTATTTGAGTCAGACTACACATACAGTGCCTTTGAATAGATTTTTAGAAACACGAGTTTGGCCGGAGTCTGGCTTCAGGCTCATGCGATGGTGCCTGGAGAGAAGCCCAGCAGCCGAGAATACCCTCTCCGCACTTGCAGAGCCACTGGGGATGCTAAAAACCCTTCAGGCCACTCTCGCCAGGCTGGGCAGGGATACAGAGTTTTTTAAATGTAGGTAGGCCTACGTTTTTGGGGCAAAACAACACTCCTTCTACACTGTGCTGTTACACTCCTTCTACACTGTGCTGCTACACTCCCTCTGCACTGTGCTGCTACACTCCTTCTACGCTGTGCTGCTACACTCCCTCCGCACTGTGCTGCTACACTCCCTCTACACTGTGCTGTTACACTCCCTCTACACTGTGCTGTTACACTCCCTCTACACTATGCTGTTACACTCCCTCCACACTGTGCTGCTACACTCCTTCTACACTGTGCTGCTACACTCCCTCCACACTGTGCTGCTACACTCCCTCCACACTGTGCTTCTACACTCCTTCCATACTGTGCTGTTGCACTCCTTCCACACTGTGCTGCTACAAACCTTCTACACTGTGCTGCTACACTCCTTCCACACTGTGCTGCTACACTCCCCCTATACTGTGCTGCTACACTCCATCCACACTGTGCTGTTACACTCCCTCCACACTGTGCTTCTACACTCCTTCCACACTGCTGCACTCCTTCTACACTGTGCTGCTACACTTCACCCACACTGTGCTGCTACACTCCCTCCACACTGTGCTTCTACACTCCCTCCACACTGTGCTGCTACACTCCTTCTACACTGTGCTGCTACACTCCCTCTACACTGTGCTGCTACACTCCTTCTACACTGTGCTGCTACACTCCCTCTGCACTGTGCTGCTACACTCCTTCTACGCTGTGCTGCTACACTCCCTCCACACTGTGCTGCAACACTCCCTCTACACTGTGCTGTTACACTCCCTCTACACTGTGCTGTTACACTCCCTCTACACTGTGCTGTTACACTCCCTCTACACTGTGCTGTTACACTCCCTCTACACTATGCTGTTACACTCCCTCTACACTGTGCTGTTACACTCCCTCTACACTGTGCTGCTACACTCCTTCTACGCTGTGCTGCTACACTCCCTCCACACTGTGCTGCTACACTCCCTCTACACTGTGCTGCTACACTCCCTCTACACTGTGCTGCTACACTCCCTCCACACTGTGCTGCTACACTCCTTCAACACTGTGCTGCTACACTCCTTCTACACTGTGCTGCTACACTCCTTCTACACTGTGCTGCTACACTCCTTCTACATGGTGCTGCTACACTCCCTCCACACTGTGCTGCTACACTCCCTCCACACTGTGCTTCTACACTCCTTCCACACTGCTGCACTCCTTCTACACTGTGCTGCTACACTTCACCCACACTGTGCTGCTACACTCCCTCCACACTGTGCTTCTACACTCCCTCCACACTGTGCTGCTACACTCCCTCCACACTGTGCTGCTACACTCCCTCTACACTCTGCTGTTACACTCCCTCTACACTGTGCTGTTACACTCCCTCTACACTGTGCTGTTACACTCCCTCTACACTGTGCTGTTACACTCCCTCTACACTATGCTGTTACACTCCCTCTACACTGTGCTGTTACACTCCCTCTACACTGTGCTGCTACACTCCTTCTACGCTGTGCTGCTACACTCCCTCCACACTGTGCTGCTACACTCCCTCTACACTGTGCTGCTACACTCCCTCTACACTGTGCTGCTACACTCCCTCTACACTGTGCTGCTACACTCCCTCTACACTGTGCTGCTACACTCCCTCCACACTGTGCTGCTACACTCCTTCTACACTGTGCTGCTACACTCCCTCCACACTGTGCTGCTACACTCCCTCCACACTGTGCTGCTACACTCCTTCAACACTCTGCTGCTACACTCCTTCTACACTGTGCTGCTACACTCCTTCTACACTGTGCTGCTACACTCCTTCTACATGGTGCTGCTACACTCCCTCCACACTGTGCTGCTACACTCCCTCCACACTGTGCTTCTACACTCCTTCCATACTGTGCTGTTGCACTCCTTCCACACTGTGCTGCTACAAACCTTCTACACTGTGCTGCTACACTCCTTCCACACTGTGCTGCTACACTCCCCCTACACTGTGCTGCTACACTCCCTCCACACTGTGCTGTTACACTCCCTCCACACTGTGCTTCTACACTCCTTCCACACTGCTGCACTCCTTCTACACTGTGCTGCTACACTTCACCCACACTGTGCTGCTACACTCCCTCCACACTGTGCTGCTACACTCCCTCCACACTGTGTTTCTACACTTCTTCCATGCTGTGCTGCTACACTCCCTCCACACTGTTCTGCTATACTCCTTCCATGCTGTGCTGCCACACTCCCTCCACACTGTGCTGCTACACTCCTTCTGCACTGTGCTGCTACACTCCCTCCACACTGTGCTGCTACACTTCTTCTACACTGTGCTGCTACACTCCTTCCACACTGTGCTGCTACACTCCCCCTACACTGTGCTGCTACACTCCCTCCACACTGTGCTGTTACACTCCCTCCACACTGTGCTTCTACACTCCTTCCACACTGCTGCACTCCTTCTACACTGTGCTGCTACACTTCACCCACACTGTGCTGCTACACTCCATCCACACTGTGCTTCTACACTCCCTCCACACTGTGCTGCTACACCCCCTCCACATTATGTTTCTACACTCCTTCCATGCTGTGCTGCTACACTCCCTCCACACTGTGCTGCTATACTCCTTCCATGCTGTGCTGCCACACTCCCTCCACAGTTTGCTGCTACAGTCCCTCTACACTGTACTGCTACACTCCCTCCACACTGTGCTGCTACACTCCCTCTACACTGTGCTGCTATACTCCTTCCATGCTGTGCTGCTACACTCCCTCCACACTGTGCTGCTATACTCCTTCCATGCTGTGCTGCCACACTCCCTCCACACTGTGCTGCTACACTCCTTCTACACTGTGCTGCTACACTCCCCCCACACTGTGCTGCTACACTTCTTCTACACTGTGCTGCTACACTCCCTCCACACTGTGCTGCTACACTCCCTCCACACTGTGCTGCTACACTCCCTCCACACTGTGCTTCTACACTCCTTTCATACTGTGATGTTGCACTCCTTCCACACTGTGCTGCTACAAACCTTCTAAACTGTGCTGCTACACTCCCTCCACACTGTGCTGTTACACTCCCTCCACACTGTGCTTCTACACTCCTTCCACACTGCTGCACTCCTTCTACACTGTGCTGCTACACTTCACCCACACTGTGCTGCTACACTCCCTCCACACTGTGCTTCTACACTCCCTCCACACTGTGCTGCTACACTCCCTCCACACTGTGTTTCTACACTCCTTCCATGCTGTGCTGCTACACTCCCTCCACACTGTGCTGCTATACTCCTTCCATGCTGTGCTGCCACACTCCCTCCACAGTTTGCTGCTACAGTCCCTCTACACTGTACTGCTACACTCCTTCTACACTGTGCTGCTACACTCCCTCCACACTGTGCTGCTACACTTCTTCTACACTGTGCTGCTACACTCCTTCCACACTGTGCTGCTACACTCCCTCTACACTGTGCTGCTATACTCCTTCCATGCTGTGCTGCTACACTCCCTCCACACTGTGTTGCTATACTCTTTCCATGCTGTGCTGCCACACTCCCTCCACACTGTGCTGCTACACTCCTTCTACACTGTGCTGCTACACTCCCTCCACACTGTGCTGCTACACTCCTTCTACACTGTGCTGCTACACTCCCTCCACACTGTGCTGTTACACTCCCTCCACACTGTGCTTCTACACTTCTTCCACACTGCTGCACTCCTTCTACACTGTGCTGCTACACTTCACCCACACTGTGCTGCTACACTCCCTCCACACTGTGCTTCTACCCTCCCTCCACACTGTGCTGCTACACTCCCTCCACACTGTGCTGCTACACTCCCTCCACACTGTGCTTCTACACTCCTTTCATACTGTGATGTTGCACTCCTTCCACACTGTGCTGCTACAAACCTTCTACACTGTGCTGCTACACTCCCTCCACACTGTGCTGTTACACTCCCTCCACACTGTGCTTCTACACTCCTTCCACACTGCTGCACTCCTTCTACACTGTGCTGCTACACTTCACCCACACTGTGCTGCTACACTCCCTCCACACTGTGCTTCTACACTCCCTCCACACTGTGCTGCTACACTCCCTCCACACTGTGTTTCTACACTCCTTCCATGCTGTGCTGCTACACTCCCTCCACACTGTGCTGCTATACTCCTTCCATGCTGTGCTGCCACACTCCCTCCACAGTTTGCTGCTACAGTCCCTCTACACTGTACTGCTGCACTCCTTCTACACTGTGCTGCTACACTCCCTCCACACTGTGCTGCTACACTTCTTCTACACTGTGCTGCTACACTCCTTCCACGCTGTGCTGCTACACTCCCTCCACACTGTGCTGCTACACTCCCTCTATACTGTGCTGCTATACTCCTTCCATGCTGTGCTGCTACACTCCCTCCACACTGTGTTGCTATACTCTTTCCATGCTGTGCTGCCACACTCCCTCCACACTGTGCTGCTACACTCCTTCTACACTGTGCTGCTACACTCCCTCCACACTGTGCTGCTACACTCCTTCTACACTGTGCTGCTACACTCCCTCCACACTGTGCTGCTACACTCCCTCCACACTGTGCTGCTACACTCCCTCCACACTGTGCTTCTACACTCCTTCCATACTGTGATGTTGCACTCCTTCCACACTGTGCTGCTACAAACCTTCTACCATCTGCTGCTACACTCCTTCCACACTGTGCTGCTACACTCCCTCCACACTGTGCTGCTACACTCCCTCTACACTGTGCTGCTACACTCCTTCCACGCTGTGCTGCTACACTCCCTCTACACTGTGCTGCTACACTCCTTCCACACTGTGCTGCTACACTCCCTCCACACTTTGCTGCTTCACTCCCTCTACACTGTGCTGCTACACTCCCTCGACACTGTGCTGCTACACTCCTTCTACACTGTGCTGCTATACTCCCTCAACACTGTGCTGTTACACTCCTTCCACACTGTGCTGCTACACTCCCTCTACACTGTACTGCTACACTCCTTTCGTTCCTACTTTTGTCCTTGGTGACACGTTCTGTTAACTGATGCCCATGCTCTTAACAATGGACAGTGCACATTCTTGCGGTGGGAATAGGGCTTTAACATGATTACTGTTTGTGTACGGAGAGTATAAACTCCTCTTTAGGTGTCTTTAATAAAAGCTACACCGTCTGTCTCTATAAGCAAGTTGAGTTGAGGGAAATGGGATACCCAAGCACACAGACTTGTTTTGTTTGTAATATCACTAGGAAATGCAAGGCAGGAGGTATTCTGTGATAAATTAAACAGATAAGTCATGCATAACTTGCACTTAATGGTAATAATATCGGCATACATGCCAACTTAGAAACATTGAAATGCAATATTGTAACGAACTTCTTCTTCGTCTGATGAGGAAGGATCGGACCAAAATGCAGCATTGTAAGTGTCCATGATAATGTATTTTTTCAGAAAATGAAAAATACAAAATGACAAAGTGAGGGAAAGAAATGCAAATCGAAACAGTCCTGTATGGTGCAAACACTGAAATGGAAAACAACTACCCACAACCCATAGTGGGAAAACAGGCTGCCTAAGTATGGTTCTCAATCAGAGACAACGATTGACAGCTGCCTCTGATTGGGAACCATACCGGGCCAAACACCTAGAAATATAACACAAAGAACAAAACATAGAATGCCCATCCCAACTCAAGCCCTGACCTAACTAAAATAGAGACATAAAAAAGGAACTAAGGTCAACTAAGGCTCTGGCAGCTCCTGACTGATGGACAGCCCCTGACTGACGGGCGGCTCTGGCAGCTCCTTACTGATGGGTGGCTCTGGCAGCTCCTGACTGACGGGCAGCTCTGGCAGCTCCTGACTGACGGGCGGCTCTGGCAGCTCCTGACTGACGGGCGGTTCTGGCAGCTCCAGACAGATGGGCGTTCTGGCGGCTCCGACAAACGGCTCCGGACAGGAGGGAGGCTCTGCAGGGTCCGGACTGGAGGGAGACTCTGGAGGGAGAAGACCCATAAGAGGCCTCCTCCTTGGCCAAGGCACCGGATGCACTGGGCCGTGGAGGCGCAGTGGAGGTCTCGAGCAACGAGCCTGCACAACCTGTCCTGGCTGAATACTCCCTGTAGCCCGGCAAGTGCGGCGGGTTGGAACAGACCGCACTGGGCTGTGCTGGCAATCCGGGGACACCGTGCGTAGGGCTGGTGCTATATAACCCAGGCCGAGGAGACGCACTGGAGACCAGAAGCACTGAGCCGGCTTCATCCCTCCTGGCTCGATGCCCACTCTAGCCCGGCTGATTCGCGGAGCTGCGATGTAGCGCACCGGGCTATGCGTGCGCACTGGGGACACCGTGCGCCTCACCGCATAACACGGTGCCTGCCCGGTCACTCTCTCGCCACGGTAAGCACGTGGAGTTGGCTCAGGTCTCCTACCTGACTTTGCCAATCTCCCTGTGTGCCTCCCCCCCCCAAAATATTCTGGGTCTGCCTCTCGTACTTGATTCCTCGAGCCAATTCGTCATAGTGTCGCTGCTCTGCTTTAGCTGCCTCCAGCTCCGCTTTCGGACGGCGAAACTCTCCCGGCTATGCCCAGGGTCCCTTGCCATCCAAGATTTCCTCCCATGTCCAGGAGTCCATTCCACGCTGCTTGGTCCTTTTGTGATGGGTAGTTCTGTAACGAACTTCTTCTTCGTCTGATGAGGAGTAGGAAGGATCGAACCAAAATGCAGTGTTGTAAGTGTCCATGATAATGTATTTTTTCAGAACATGAAAAATACAAAATAACAAAGTGAGGGAAAGAAATGCAAATCGAAACAGTCCTGTATGGTGCAAACACTGAAATGGAAAACAACTACCCACAACCCATAGTGGGAAAACAGGCTGCCTAAGTATGGTTCTCAATCAGAGACAACGATTGAAAGCTACCTCTGATTGGGAACCATACCAGGCCAAACACCTAGAAATATAACACACAGAACAAAACATAGAATGCCCACCCCAACTCATAAAAAAGGAACTAAGGTCAGGACGTGACAAATATGGGAGACCCAAGCATTATTACACAAAAAACTGATTTGTATCACATGGGCAAATAGCTGACCTCCACCAAACACAATGTCCTTAACGACCCTAGGTCATTTTCATCAGTTCTCTATAGCAGACACGTTTTCACTGTCCCCTGACCCTTTAAAACCCTCTGCATTATTCCATAGAACACCATAGCACACAGAGCTGGGAGAAGCAGAACTGATTGAGGTGAAAACGGACATATGTTGATAAAACCAAGGGCTGCGTGGTATTTCCCCCATTCTGTCGATCTCAGTCCAGGAGGACCACAGCTGAGCAGCTCTCACTGACAGTTTACCATAATCTCTCAGAGGCTCCCATCATGTTTATTCCTCATAAAAATTTTATCAGCCATGGCAAATTGTAAAGATTAGAGAGGGAGGAGGGCTTTCGCGCCAGCCTGTTCACAGATGTATTACTGCTATGGATGATCCCGGCTTATCAGATCCACAAAGTCAAAATAAGTTCCTGAAGCACTGCAGAGGTTGTGGAATTTGACCTTCATCTTGAACGGCAGCCAACTTAAGTAAGTATGGGCACATTAGTGGTATAGACTCATAAGCTTTCTCCTATTTAGTTTTAAAATACACTGACATTATACAACTTTGTCCTGGCCTATTGATTTTTTGAGAAACTGCATTTATGAGATACTGCTTGTATGCACTTGTGCCAATGTTGCATGGTTCACCTAGGGATGACTGCTGAAAGAAAAGGAATTAGGCAACATTTCAGTTTCAGAGTGCAACTTTCCATGCACCAATGACTGTAAATTATGTTTTGTCTGGTACACCTTGATTTAAACTCTAATGTGATTATTTCAAGGCCAGAACCAGGAGAGATTCTAAATAAGCACTTTTTATAGTTGTGGAGGTTCATGCATGTGATTCTGTCTTTAATTTGCTGGTGGTTGATTGAGACCAATAGGTGCTATGCTATAAAACTCCTCGCTCACATATTTACTCTCACAGAGAGGCTGGTGTGCTCTAATTGACCCAGCTAAATCCCCATAAAAGTCTCCATTAAACTCTGATCTCATTCCAGGTTGCTGCACAGTTTGGGGTAAAACATGCTTAGCAATTATCAAATAGCACACACAGATACAGATACAGATCTTAATTTGATCACCCCGTTGTTGCAGGAAATGTCCTGCACGGCAGGAAATGCAAACTTGTAGTTTATTCAAGGTTTAAAAAAGCTTCTAACGTTAGTAATTTCCACATTAACATTTCAGACTTGATTTGCACTAACAAAAAATGGATCAACCCATACAAAAAAACATCCATTAGGTATAATTCACATTTTCTGTTCCTGCAGGATTATTTTCCTGCTGTGAGAAACTAGTCAAATCAAGATCCGACATCTGTATATGAGTGCTTTGGAGAGAGCTGCTAAAATTGCAAATTGACACAGAATAGAGTCAATTGTCACTGTAGAGGAGACTTGTGACGACTGCAGGAATGGGCAGTAAAGTCTGAATAGGGTGTAAGTTTGATGGTGTTCCCATAATTTAAAATGATCTGATATAAAAACTTGAGGTTATAAAGCAACACGAGGCTAACTGTGCAGTCCAGTAAAGTGGGCCCACACAATGTGTATTCATGACCACTGGAAACACAAGAACACAACTCATGAAGTGGACTCTTTAAGACATGCTAAAAAGTGATGTCAATCAGCAACTCGGAGCGTCACTGTGATAGCCGAAGCATAACAAATAGATGAAATAACTGAGGGATAAGAAGAATATCTGTCTATTATATACGGGCTAGGTCATTAGCCAGGAGAGGTGTTTTGTTTTCCATTAGTTTCTCAGACAGCCAGACGCCTCCGCAGCCCCCTGGCCTCCCTCTGCCAGCTCCTGGGAAAACCACTGTGGGGTCAGAGTGGCTTGTCCAGTAATGAAGCATTAGGGGATGAGATCAGCAACGCCCGGAGAAATCTCCACCAGGTCGCATCCAGGAGTCTCCATTTGTCAGAGGCCGCAGTGAAATCGCCACTATTTACAGCTGGTAATGCACCACCTCCTCGACCCAACAAAAAACCCCTCCAGGGTTTAAAATCCCCTGTAGACATTCACTGAGTGAGCACTGTTGCTCTCCCTGGGGTGGTAATGTCACCCTTACATTTGACCACGCTGTGGCCAAGATTTAGGGGTGTGAGAGTAAATCTGTACGAACTGGTATTAACGGGGGACTAGATCAAGTACATGGAGCCCAACGTGACAGTGACAGCTCATTGGTCATCTAGATCTAGAGACTGAGAGATGTGGTACACAGATATGGTCACAACAAAATCACATTATTGAATCACTCAAAAACGATTACAATATCCGATAAACGGGTCTCAAGGATCATTGGCCCTATCCCACTTAGAACACAGAGTAGCAATACATTAAAGAACTCTAGACAGGGCACTTATTCATAGAATTACTGAACAATGCCTTTTTAAAACCACAAATCCAATTAGACAAAAACAATGCAATATTTTCAATAGGTATCTGGAAGCTAGCTGAAGTGGTTGCGTAATTTATGTTGGTCCTTTTTGTCTTTTTGAATAGGTGTAATAAAACCAATATCCATTCAGTAATGCATGACCTGCGGTTCTGTTAATAGGCTTTGTAGTGGTAGTAATGTACTTTCCTACATGGCTGATGGAGATTACGGCCAGCGCTCTCTGGTTGCCTGCCAGATATCGATCTCCCTTAATACCTCTAGCTTCCCCGTCCCCGATCATTCAGCCCAGACCCAACACTGAGGAGGGTAAGGGAGTTTGGAGAAACAGAGAAACGGAGTGAGTGAGAGAGGAATCCGGGAGAGGAAAGGATAGCACTTATCAAATAAATGTATGTTCTCCTTTCTTAAATCTGATTATTCTAATAATTAAGAGAAATCGCTCAAGCGCAACTCCAATAAGGTTGTACATATCCAGCAGCCTCCAGCATAATTAGGAAAAAAACTAAACAAGAATTTGGTTTGCACTGAAATCTGATTGGCCAATACAGTACCATAGCTGACATAACTTAGGGAGAAGGTTCAGTCTTAGGCTGAATTCAATTAGAGGCGCCTTTTAGCCAAGCGGATTGCAAGTGGCTTTTAAAGGAAATTTCTAAGAACTTCCCGGAGATCCCATTCACGGTAAACGCTGCAGATGTTGACACAAAATGGAAATGGAAAAGGAAATGACCTATAAATGTCAACTGCTGTGCACTTGTGTACAACATGCCTTTGATTGAATGCCGACCTTAGTTGCTATCCATTGGAATGTTGACATAACTCTAAGGCAAGTATAAAGAGTTAGTGTGCCTGAGGAAGACGATCCGTCTGGCCATGGTACTTCATTTTAGAGACTGAAATAAAGAAACTATGGAACTTGTAGAAAAAGTTGACTTCTAACTTAACTTTAACTAAACTAGCTTAAACTACCATAAAAACACAATATTCAACAATGTGCCCAAACATACTGGATCAGTAAGTGGTATCATACCATTAGGCAGTGTGTTAAAAGAATGAGACTTCACGACAAGAAGACTACAGAAGGAACGAGGGTTTAGTCCATGGTGCCGCCAGTGAGGCAGGTACAGAGGGAGCTGAGATGGCAGCAGTGGCTGATTGGTGGAGCGAATCAGAACTTAGCTTTCGTGATTAGACGCGGAACAAGCACACAGGAAGAAGACAATGAGCAGACATGTTTTAGTTGCCCATCTCTTAAGTGGAGGCCCAAGGTGGCAGGAGGGAGATTTCTCTGGGGAAAATGTGCCCTTCACAGATAAGGTTGAGGGCCAGATCGAGCTCCTGAGTGCTGAGGGAGCCAACTTCCATAAAAACAAAACAAAGGGAGGGAAGAGAAAGGGCGCTGTGGTGTGGAACGCAGCCCGGCCAAACTTTATCTCCTGCATTGGAAAGGAATAAGAAAAGTTTTTGTCACCTAAGCTGCTCCAACTCTGGGGAGTGGAACCTTACGGAAGAACGTTACGCAAGAAGTTGCTCAGTTAGTGAGAAATCCCCCCCAAAGAAACATTCATTTCAAGAAAAATCATTGCAATATGTGTTGCCTTGCCTCCAAGCCTGCAACGGCCAGCAGTGTGTTTCATAGGAGATTCTCAAGCTGAAAATGCTCCATTGAATTTGATGCACTAGCCAATACCCAACTTCCAAATTGACGGAGCATTGTATGGGAAGTGCTAAAGACCTTTCAGTACACTCATTCATCTCAGAGAAAAGGGAAATGCAGGGATGACAGAAAACAAAAGGGAGTGATTGTGCTGAAATAAGTGGCCAGGGTAATAATACACTGCTCTCACTGATGATTACTCTACTCTCTGCTTTCTGCTAAGCACTGAAATAAGAGTGGGAACTTCTCTTTGCTGGACTAGTGAGCTGCTGTCTTGGGACTCAACAAGCTAATAGAACATCTTGCTACATTGACAAGACTGTCAATATTTAAAGTAACTGTCCAGTGTTTCCAGATGACCTGCAATTAATAAAAATCTGAGTGAAATAGTTTTACTCACAAAAACTTGTAATTAAGTATGTTAATAACATATTTTCTGCGTTGGAATGGTGTGGGCATACCACAACAAGATAATAGTGTTATGGAGGAGGAGGAGGAGGAGGTCTACCGACCCTTTAAGTAATTAAGCCATTCATTGTAGTCATTGGGCTCTATAGAGTTGCTATTTTATCGAGATTTCTCATGTCAGTTAACTTGACATTCCTGGATTACTTATTATATTAACAAAGTCTGATTTAATCAACAAATACGATCGTCAGTTTAAAAAAGGTTATGGGTACAAGACTGTGTACATCTCTGGCTGTTTACATATCATTAAATATCCCATCGATCCAAGCGGGGAGAGGCTGCCCATTGTCAAAGTTCCAAGACCAGTCAGAAATGTTCAGCTAACCCTATGCCATTGTAGGGTGGATCTCAAAACTGAACTTGGATCTGCATTAAGTAGTAATGATATCCTTCCTCTCTGTCCTCTTACAACAGATTTCTCAAACCAGTCATGACTATTCAACCAAACAATAAAACAATTTACAGCAAATTTCTTAGTTACATGAATGTATAACTAGAAAATTAGTTATGAAGTTGAGGGCGCAGTATTTATGAAGTTTGGCAATGAGGACTAAAACTAGCATTGTTCAGATAGTTTAGCCAGGGAAAACCATGGAAAATGAGCTTGAGCCTAGTGTGCGTGTGCGACCATGCGCACTAAGCTAAATCAGGCGACAGATTGTAGTTTTATGTCCGGATATCAGGAGCTGGTGATGAAAAGTTTGATTAAACAATTCAGAGACTGAAAGTTGTTGCTTATATTTAAGATGAGTGAATCAATATACAATCACAAAATCAGCTGTAACTGTCAATAGTAAACAAAGCTTAATATTTGAGTGAACCCTGAATCCAGAAAATAAATGGTCAATTCGTTTCCAGACACGGTAGACTCCTCCTCCTCACCACTCTATGGTATGGGCCTATACCGGTCATTAAAAATATTCATTCAAGTAGTTCGCTCATTGGCCAGATCAACCTCCTCAGGAGGATGACATCATCCTCTATGAGAAAATAGAGGGGTTTTTGAAGTTGTTTTTTTTCTCCCCAATTTTTTTATTTGGCCATAAATACAAGTATATGACGAGTCAAGCACATTTGTTGGGTATCAGTTAACAGAATATGAACTTTTAAAAGTAACATTTTCACTGGACAGTTACTTTAACAGCCATATTACTTCCCTCTCAAAGCAGCCTTCACCTCTAAATACCTTTTAGTGTTTACTTGTCTTTGTTTTCACCTGCCATAGTATTCACCTTTACCTGAGATAGCACTTTTTAGCCAATGAGCTGAAATAATCCAATTGTAGATGGTCAGTGACAATTGAAAAGTATTGTGCATATTTACTGACCCCCAGATCATCTAAATGCACTGAGAATAGGAACAGAGATGGAGTCCATCCAAATGCTAAAAGGGTCAGTGAATCTGTTTTGATCCTAGACAACGTTGATCTCCACCAAGGCATAAATGATAGCCCAGTCTGACACAGAGGATGAACTTGAAATGTTCACTTGTTGCATATTGTCTTGGGGCCAAGAGCTACAGCGTTCTTTACCACACTGGATAGGATTCACTCTGATGTCTCCTCTGTTTCTCTGCCATGTGAGCTTTGAGGGAACAAAAATGATTTATAAAGGTTGGAGGACAATACTGCTCCTATGCTAGACTGCATACTGATAGAAAATAACTATAACATAAAGGAACAAGATAGATGAACAAGACAATCACTGACTGTGTGTTTGAATGTGAGAGAGGTTGTGTCCAGAAACAACCCCTATTACCCAATGCCCTATAGACACTTGTGGATCTCTGAGGGGATTGGACAGGTAGGCAATATTGTAAAAATCCCACCTAGCCTATCAAATCAAAATCTCTCAGATTTGTGTTTAGGGCAGGGTTTATCCAAACTCGGTCCTCTGGACCCCAATTTTTGCAGATTTTTCCCCCTAGCACCACACAGCTGATTATAATAATCAACTAATCAGTGTTGTGGCAAAAACCAAAACGTGCACCACTTGGGGTCCCGAGGACCGAGTTTGGGAAACACTGGTTTACGGGCTACAGGTTGTTTCTGAACAGGGCCTGGGAGTTTCTGTGTTTAGATTTCCTGAAAAAGAATTGACCTTTTGTAATGGTCTTTATAAACAGTACTCTACAATTAAAGGTTACAAAAGCATTGAGCAGATGCATATCATGCATGACGTTTTCCATATTACAGTCAGTGTTGGCAGTAACACTATAATATGAAATGATTGTATCATTTGGAAGGAAATGGCATGTTGACAGCCTTCATAATTTTCCACGGTATTGTGTTGTTTGTCACAGTCTAGCTCATCTGTTAACAACAGAAGACTGATGATGACAAGCTGAAATGAGACATAGGAACAGTTATACAGAACAACCCACTGATGATGTATGAATGTCTTATCACTTAAACCAATCAATCCCACAGGGCTAACACAATACAGCAGTAGCAATAGTAGTAGCAGTAATAGTAGCAGTGGCAGTAGTAGTAGTAGTAGACATAATAGTAGCAGTGGCAGTAGTAGTAGTAGTAGTAGCAGTAGTAGCAGTAGCAGTAGACATAGACATAGTAGCATTAGTATCAAATCAAATTTATTGGTCATATACACATGGTTAACAGATGTTAATGCGAGTGTAGCGAAATGCTTGTGCTTCTAGTTCCGACAATCTAGTAATATCTAACAAGTAATCTAACAAATTCACAACAACTACCTTATACACACAAATATAAGGGATGAATAAGAATATGTACATATACATTTATGGATGAGCGATGGCCGTGTGGTATAGGCAAGATGCAGTAGATGGTATAGAGCAGTATTTACATATGAGATGAGTGATGAAGGATATGTAAACATTATTAAAGTGGAATTCTTTAAAGTGACTAATGATAGGCATAGGCAAGATGCAATAGATGGTATAGAACAGTATATACATATGAGATGAGTATCGTAGGATATGTAAACACTATTATGTAAAAATGATTAAAGTGGTGACTAGTGATACCTTTATTGAGTCCATGTATTAAAGTGGCCAAAGATTTGTGTCTGTATGTTGACAGCAACCTCTGTATGTTAGTGATGTCTGATGGCCTTGAGATAGAAGCTGTTTTTCAGTCTCCCGGTCCCTGCTTTGATGCACCTGTACTGACCTCGCCTTCTGGATGATAGCGGGGTGAACAGGCAGTGGCTCTGGTGGTTGTTGTCCTTAATTATCTTTTTGGCCTTCCTGTGACATCGGGTGGTGTAGGTGTCCTGGAGGGCAGGTAGTTTGCTTCCGGTGATGCGTTGTGCAGACCTCACTACCCTCTGGAGAGCCTTGCGGTTGAGGGCAGTGCAGTTGCCGTACCAGGCGGTGATACAGCCTGACAGGATGCTCTCGATTGTGCATCTGTAAAGGTTTGTGAGTGTTTTAGGTGACAATCCACATTTCTTCAGCCTCCTGAGGTTGAAGAGGCGCTGTTGCACCTTCTTCACCATACTGTCTGTGTGGGTGAACAATTTCAGTTTGTCCGTAAAACTTTCCACCTACCCCTGTAGGCCGTCTTGTCGTTGTTGGTTATCAAGCTTACCACTGTAGTGTCGTCTGCAAATTTGATGATTGAGTTGGAAGAGTGCATGGCCACACAGTCATAGGTGAACAGGGAGTACAGGAGAGGGCTGAGAACGCACCCTTGTGGGGCCCTAGTCTTGAGGATCAGTGGGTTGGAGATGTTGTTTCCTACCTTCACCACCTGGGGGCGGCCAGTCAAAAAAGTTCAGGACCCAGCTGCACAGGGCGGGTTCGAGATCCAAGGTCTTGAGCTTAATGATGATTTTGGATGGTACTATGGTATTAGATGCTAAACTGTAGTCAATTAACAGCTTTCTTACATAGGTATTCCTCTTGTCCAGATGTGATAGGGCAGTGTGCAGTGTGATGGCGATTGCATCATCAGTGCTATTGGGGCGGTAAGCAAATTGGAGTGGGTCTAGGGTATCAGGTAGAGTGGAGGTGATTTGCTCCTTGACTAGTCTTTCAAAGCCCTTCATGATGACAGAAGTGAGTGCAACGGGGCGATAGTCATTTAGTTCAGTAACCTTTGTTTTCTTGAGAAGAGGAACTTTTGAATGGGTGGTGAGGAAAATAAAACCTGAAAAACGGTGGCTTGTTTTACTCAGTTGATTTAGGGACTGGAGAGTGGGGTAGGGGTGACATATTTTATTGAGACGTTGTTGAATCGTCTAGCATGTGGGGACAACAGAAGGATATGGATTGATTTAATATCTCCGTAAACACACCAGCCATCTGATCTGCACATGCTCTGAGGACGCGGCCAGGGATGCCTTCTGGGCCGGCAGCCTTGCGTGGGTTAACACGTTGAAATGTTATACTCTGGTCGGCCACGGAGAAGGAAAGCCGACAGGCTTTGGTAGTGGGCAGTGTCAGTGGCACTGTTCTGTCCTCAAAGCGAGCAAGACGTCAATGTCTGCGACTGAGCTGGTTTTCTTTTTGTAATCCGTGATTGACCATAGACTGTAGCATTACTAGCAGTAGCAGTAGTAGTAGCAGTAGTAGTAGCAGTAGTTGTAGCAGTAATTGTAGCAGTAGGATTAGCAGTAATGGTAGCAGTAGCAGTAGTAGTAGCAGTAGTAGTAGTAGTAGTTTTAGTAGTAGCAGCGGTAGCAGTAATAGTAGCAGTAGTAATAGCAGTGTTAGTAGTAGCAGTAGCAGTAATAGAAGCAGTAATAGTAGCAGTAGCAGTAGCAATAATAGCAGCAGTACAATAGCAGTGTTAGTAGTAGCAGTAGCAGTAATAGAAGCAGTAATAGTAGCATTAGCAGTAGCATTAATAGCAGCAGTAGCAATAGCAGTGTTAGTAGTAGCAGAATCAGTAATAGTAATAGTAGTAGTAGTAGTGTTAGCAGCAGTAGTAGTAGTAGTAGTAGTAATATTAGCAGCAGCAATATTAGTAGTAGTAGTAGCAGTAGCATTAGCAGCAGCAGCATAAGTACTAGTAGTAGTAGTATTAGTATTAGTAGTAGTAGTAGTAGTAATAGTAGTAGTAGCAGTAGTAGTAGTAGCAGAATTACAGCCACATGTTTCCCATGCTAGTCAAATAACCATGCACAGTGAAACACTAGTGGTGGTGGCTGTTATCAAAGCCCTCCATTACTCCAGTTTGCCCATGCACAAAATTAACAAAGTCAGCCCTCATACAACTCACACCAATAGATTTGTGGCAAGATTGGACCTGGATTGAAATTAATGGGTTTTCTAATTGGAGCACATGTTCTCTAAAGTGACGGAGTGGAGCTAACATGAGTCTCCTCCTGCTCGCAGCTCACCTGCCCACGGGGGAGACAGGAGGACGGCAAAAATTAATTTTCCCAGACGCACTCCACTTCCTCCGTCTGGCTGATGTCCTTAGTCACGATGGATGATGTCATGCCTGTTTGTGGTGGATGTTTTAGGGACCTTGCTGAGCTACAAGGTGTGTCTGTTTTTACATGGCCCCATCACACCAGAAACAAGACACTTAAAATAATGTTACAAGACATCAGGATTCTGTTGTAGACAGGACCCCCGTCTTTCAGTAGTCTTTTTAATAAACACCATGCAAGATTGAAAATGTTATTTTATTTGATGGCCACAATGTATCTGTAATTTGTCTCTTGTGCTAAATTGACTAGCGTTTTTTTCCTACACTTCTTGGATGTGCAATAAAATGGTACATTGTGTCTTGTACCCAGAGTTGGCACCACAGGTTTAAAAGTGGTGTGGAAAAATGTTTATGTGTCTTTTGGAGCCTGGAGTTTTTCCTGATCTCATAAGCTGGTCAGGTAAACCCCTGGGTCTTATTCGTAGGCTATGACAGGGTCCAACGTAAATGTTGTATATATTTATTCCAAAATCTACCAGCCTGAACAAAATTTCAACTGGCCCGGACATGGTGTAGTTCTTAAATGTATTGGGGTAATGCAGGGCCTATAGTTTGGCATGTTTTCTCTCTATATTCAGCTATTAATAGGTTACATTTGGTTATTGTGATATGAATTAAAAAGCGGTGTAATATAATTTTGAAATGTATGTCATTACTCTATTCTTTAGAATTGCATTGTATTAATTGCATATATTTTTGTTTCTAAAGTATGCCATTTGGAGAAGATTTTTTTTACATCTCAAAATAAAATTCTGCCCCTTTAAGACAATTGCGTTCCAAAAGAGATATTTGCCTGGTACAATACGTTAGCCAAGAGAAATGCTAAAGTGTATTTTTTAGCTTTCTTTTTTGCAGACTATCAGCAGTAGCCAGCATATTGCTATTACGTATTTGCACTATTGAAGGTTTCCTTTTGTATATCACTTTCCCTAAAATAAATAAGCTCAGCGAGTAGATTGATAGGCCTTACTTTTTGCAAGGGACCGCTCGCATGTGCTTAGTGAACAAACAGTAGCTAACTTCTGTACTGCTCGTGTGCTCAAGAAGTTGTGACTCGTGGCAGCGTAGTGGTGCATGAATTAACGGGCAATCGTATTCCTCACACAATCATCTTTTCTGTGTGTTACTGGCCCGGTCGGTGTTGCTGCTGAGAAGTTACTGGCCCGGTCGGCCTTGCTGCTGAGAAGTTAGTGGCCCGGTCGGTGCTGCTGCTGAGAAGTTACTGGCCCGGTCGGTGCTGCTGCTGAGAAGTTACTGGCCCGGTCGGTGCTGCTGCTGAGAAGTTACTGGCCCGGTCGGTGCTGCTGCTGAGAAGTTACTGGCCCGGTCGGTACTGCTGCTGAGAAGTTACTGGCCCGGTCGGTGCTGCTGCTGAGAAGTTACTGGCCAGGTCGGTACTGGCGCTGAGAAGTTACTGGCCTGGTTGTTGTTGCTGCTGCTGAGAAGTTAGTGGCCCGGTCGGTGCTGCTGCTGAGAAGTTAGTGGCCCGGTCGGTGCTGCTGCTGAGAAGTTAGTGGCCCGGTCGGTGCTGCTGCTGAGAAGTTACTGGCCTGGTTGTTGTTGCTGCTGCTGAGAAGTTAGTGGCCCGGTCGGTGCTGCTGCTGAGAAGTTAGTGGCCCGGTCGGTGCTGCTGCTGAGAAGTTAGTGGCCCGGTCGGTGCTGCTGCTGAGAAGTTAGTGGCCCGGTCGGTGCTGCTGCTGAGAAGTTAGTGGCCCGGTCGGTGCTGCTGCTGAGAAGTTAGTGGCCCGGTCGGTGCTGCTGCTGAGAAGTTAGTGGCCCGGTCGGTGCTGCTGCTGAGAAGTTAGTGGCCCGGTCGGTGCTGCTGCTGAGAAGTTAGTGGCCCGGTCGTTGCTGCTGCTGAGAAGTTAGTGGCCCGGTCGGTGCTGCTGCTGAGAAGTTACTGGCCCGGTCGGTGCTGCTGCTATGAAAGTCCACTATTAGTACAAGCAGATCTGTCTCGCCACACATTTTCTGACCGCTCTGCTTGTACCATAGAAAATAAAAGCCTCACACACACAGAGGCCAGATTCAAGCATTGATTAGATTGCTCTGATTTCCTTTTGGCCAGGAACATCAAGAAGCCATGACTATGTCTGCAACCCTTAAAAGGTCCAATGCAGACATGTTATATCCAGTCAATCCTGGGTAACTATGAAGTACCTTACTGTGATTGTTTTCAATTAAAATGGTCAAAAAGAAACAGAAATATCTTCTTAGTAAAGGGACATTTCTCAAGTAAGAATTTAGTTGTCTGGGACTGTCTGGGAGTTGTCTGTCTGTCTGGGAGTGGGGAGGGTAACACTGAAAGTTAGCTGTTACTGGCAGAGAGGTTTGGAACTCTCTTTCTTATTGGTCAATTAACTAATTTACAGCCTGGGGATGTCATCGTGGAAGGCCAAAACTCCATCTCACAAAAACAGGAAGAAATTTCAGGCAGACTTTTCAAAATGCATTATCATCATTCTCACATTTCCACAGTATTATTTCACAATTTCACCCTCATATTGTGGAAATATAGAAATAAAAATAGGAAATCACGTTTTTCACTGCACTGGGCCTTTAAAGGAAAATCACTACAGCTCCAGTCTCCATAGAAAGCACGGCAAGCGCTCCCCTCAGCTCCTAATTTAACTTCTTCCAATCTGTCATCTGCACTGTTTCAGGTGAAAGCACTACGAGTTGACTATCACTGCTCTCTCTCTCTCTCTCTTTCTGTTTGTCCCTCTCTCATTGCGATTCAATTTCAAAGCTTTTATTGACATGATGTGCTGTGGGGCTGTATTGTGTACAATGAACAACCCACAATCTCTTCCTCTTCATTTTACCCTTTCAATCTCTGAGGTGAGTAGAGTACTTCCCCCTCCCTCACATTTCTTTTAAATGGAGTGAGCTGCCTCCAGTTTTCTCTGTATTTCCTCCCTATCATTTCATACAATCATATCTTTCAGGTTTTCTCTTGTGAACTGCTTTTTTGTCTTTCACACCTTTGGTCAAGTCCATTGCTTACATTTATTCTGTCTCTCTCTCTCTCTCTCTCTCTCTCTCTCTCTCTCTGTCTCTGTCTCTGTCTCTGTCTCTGTCTCTGTCTCTGTCTCTGTCTCTGTCTCTGTCTCTGTCTCTGTCTCCGTCTCTCTCCGTCTCTCTCTGTCTCTCTCTCTCTGTCTCTCTGTCTCTCTGTCTCTCTGTCTCTCTGTCTCTGTCTCTGTCTCTGTCTCTGTCTCTGTCTCTCTGTCTCTCTCTGTCTCTCAGAGAATAGTCCCAGTATAGTGGAGGTATAATGTAGCCCATCTTTCTCTCTGTCACACACAATCCTATAATACCTATGAAGGAATAGCAGTCGGAAATAGCAGTATTCAGGAGAAAGTACATTTGTGTAACCGTGTCCCATGCCTCCCCATTAGATGTGATGAAGCTATAAAAATCTTCCTCTTGGACATGTACCGTATATGACACATATCTGACAGCTGCCACAGAGCCAGATTTGGAGGACTATTTGTCTCTTATCTATTATAATTATCACTTCCCACAAAATATCTCACTTCTTCAAAGACACATGCTCAATGACATGAGTACAGAAAAATACAGCAGATGCTGCGCTGGGGAGGAATATATATTGAGTGTGAAATAGGTTCATCCAATGATGTAATGTGAAGGGAGCTGCAAATATAAAGGTGAGAGAGCTGCTAAAATACAGGTGAGAGCTACTAATAAACAGGTGAGAGAGTGGCTAATAAACAGGTGAGAGAGTGGCTAATAAACAGGTGAGAGAGCTGCTAAAATACAGGTGAGAGCTACTAATAAACAGGTGAGAGAGTGGCTAATAAACAGGTGAGAGAGTGGCTAATAAACAAGTGAGAGAGCTGCTAAAATACAGGTGAGAGCTACTAATAAACAGGTGAGAGAGTGGCTAATAAACAGGTGAGAGAGTGGCTAATAAACAGGTGAGAGAGCTGCTAGTAAACCGGTGAGAGAGCTGCTAGTATACAGATGAGAGAGCTGCTAGTATACAGGTGAGAGAGCTGCTAATATACAGGTGAGAGCTACTAATAAACAGGTGAGAGAGCTGCTAGTAAACAGGTAAGAGAGCTGCTAGTAAACCGGTGAGAAAGCTGCTAATAAACAGGTGAGAGAGCTGCTAGCATACAGGTGAGAGAACTTCTGGTATGCAGGTGAGAGAGCTGGAAATATACAGGTGAGAGAGCTGCTAGTATACAGGTGAGAGAGCTGCTAGTATACAGGTGAGAGAGCTACTAGTATACAGATGAGAGAGCTTCTGGTATGCAGGTGAGAGAGCTGAAAATATACAGGTGAGAGAGCTGCTGGTATACAGGTGAGAGAGCTGCTAATATACAGGTGAGAGAGCTGCTGGTATACAGGTGAGAGAGCTGCTAATATACAGGTGAGAGAGCTGCTGGTATACAGGTATTCAAAACTATGGGCAATAAATAATGATAATTATACACTTGGCAGTTCCCCCCCTCTCTCTCTTTCTTTCTTTATTACTTTCTCTTTCTGTCTCTCTTTCTTTTTCTCTCTCTCTGTCTCTCTCTCAATTCAATTCAATTTCAATTTAAGGGCTTTATTGGCATGGGAGACATATGTTAACATTGCTAAAGCAAGTGAAGTAGATCATAAACACAAGTGAAATAAGCAACAACATTGTACAATAAACATTATTCTTTTGGAACTATTGTGAGTGTAAAGACATTTCGAAGGTCATATTATGTGCAAGTAGCACAAAAAGGAAAAGAAATAAACATAAATATGGGTTGTATTTACAATGTTCTGCACTGGTTGCCCTTTTCTTGTGGCAACATGTCACAAGTCTTGCTGCTGTGATGGCACACTGTGGTATTTCACCCAGTAGATATGGGAGTTTATAAAAATTGGGTTTGTTTTTCGAATTCTTTGTGGGTCTGTGTAATCTGAGGAAAATATGTCTCTCTAATATGGTCATACATTTGGCAGGAGGTTAGGAAGTGCAGCTCAGTATTCACCTTATTTTGTGGGCAGAGTGCATATAGCCAGTCTTGTCTTGACAACCAGGTCTGCCATTGGCGGCCTTTCGCAATAGCAAGGCTATGCTCACTGAGTCTGCACATAGTCAAAGCTTTCCTTAAGTTAGGGTCAGTCACAGTGCTCTGGTATTCTGCCACTGTGTACTCTATGTTTAGGGCCAAATTGTGTTGCTGTCCTGGGGCTCTGTGGGGTCTGTTTGTGTTTGTGAACAGAGCCCCAAGACCAGCTTACTTAGGGAACTCTTCTCCAGGTTCATCTCCCTGTGGGTGATGGCTTTGTTATGGAAGGTTTGGGAATCACTTCCTTTTAGGTGGTTGTAGAATTGAATGGCTCTTTACCGGATTTTGATAATTAGCGGGTATAGGCCTAATTCTGCTCTGCATGCATTATTTGGTGTTTAACGTTGTACACAGAGGATCTTTTTTTGCAGAATTCTGCATGCAGTCTCACATTTTTTTTTCACTATTTTGTTCATTCTTGGTTGGTGAGCTGACCCCAAACCTCACAGACATAAAGGGCAATGGGTTCTATAACTGATTCAAGTATTTTTTGACAGATCCTAATTGGTATGCCAAATTTTATGTTCCTTTTGATGGCATAGAAGGCCCTTCAGATCGTTCGCAGCTTTGAGGAAGTTACCTGTGACGCTGATGTTTAGGCCGCGGTATGTATCGTTTTTTGTGTGCTCTAGGGCAACAGTGTCTAGATGGAATTTGTACTTGTGGAACACCATTATTTTTGTCTTACTGAGATTTACTGTCAAGGCCCATGTCTGACAGAATCTGTGCAGCAGATCTAGGTTCTGCTGTTGGCACTCCTTGGTTGGGGACAGAATTCTCGGGCCAACTCTTTTCTCTGTATGTATCAGTGATGCCGCTCTTGCTGCTGGTGATTCCTTGATCCACCTCTACGCAGACGATACCATTCTGTAAACATCTGGCCCCTCTTTGGACACTGTGTTAACAAACCTACAAACGAGCTTCAATGCCATACAACACTCCTTCTGTGGCCTCCAGCTGCTCTTAAACGCTTGTAAAACTAAATGCATGCTCTTCAACCGATCGTTGCCTGCACCCTCCCGCCCGACTGGCATCGCTACTCTGGACAGTTCTGACTTAGAATATGTGGACAACTACAAATACCTAGGTGTCTGGCTAGACAGTAAACTCTCCTTCTAGACATATTAAGCATCTCCAATCCAATCCAATAGAATCGGCTTCCTATTTCGCAACAAAGCCTCATTCACTTACGCTGCCAAACATACCCTCGTAAAACTGACTCTCCTACCGATCCTTGACTTCGGTGATGTCATTTACAAAATAGCCTCCAACACTCTACTCAGCAAACTGGATGCAGTCTATCACAGTGCCATCCGTTTCGTCACCAAAGCCCCATATACTACCCACCACTGCGACCTATGCTCTCATCGGCTGGCCCTCGCTACCATTTGTCGCTAGACCCACTGGCTCCAGGTCATCTATAAGTCTCTTCTAGATAAAGCCCCGCCTTATCTTAACTCACTGGTCACCATAACGACACCCACCCGTAGCATGCGCTCATGCAGGTATATCTCATTGGTCATCCCCAAAGCCAACATAATCCTTTGGCCGCCTTTCCATCCAGTTCTCTGCTGCCAATGACTGGAATGAATTGCAAAAATCGCTGAAGTTGGAGACTTATATCTCCCTCACTAACCTTTAGCATCAGCTATCTGAGCAGCTTACCGATTGCCGCAGCTGTACATAGCCCATCTGTAAATAGCCCATCCAAGTTCCTACCTCATCCCCATGTTGTTTTTATTTACTTTTTTTGCTCTTTTGCACACCATTATTTTATTTCTACTTTCACATCATCATCTGCACATCTATCATTCCAGTGTTAATTTGCTTAATTGTAATTACTTCGCTACTATTGGCCTATTTATTGCCTTACCTCCTTACTCCATTTGCACACACTGTATATATTGTATATAGATTTTTCTATTGTGTTATTGACAATAGAATTGTGTTATTGTGTTATTGTTTATTCCATGTGTAACTGTGTTGTTGTTTGTGTCGCACAGCTTTGCTTTAACTTGGCCAGGTCGCAGTTGTAAATGAGAACTTGTTCTCAACTGGCCAACCTGGTTAGATAAAGGTGAAGTAAAAAAATTGAATAAAAAAATCACCAGGTCATCACCAAACAGTAGACATTTGACTTCAGATTCTAGTAGAGTGAGGCCGGGTGCTGCAGACTGTCTGTTTGTGTACATTTGTGTACATTTATAATGTTGTTTTTTCCCCACACCACTTTCCATCAATTTGTATAGCAGACCCTCATGGCAAATTGAGTCAAAAGCTTTTTTGAAATCAACAAAGCATGAGAAGATTTTGCCTTTGTTTTGGTTTGTTTGTCAATTCGGGTGTGCAGGGTTAATACGTGGTCTGTCGTACGGTAATTTGGTAAAAAGCCAATTTGAAATTTGCTCAGTACATTGTTTTCACTAAGAAAATAAATGTACACGTGCTATTAATGATAATGCAAAGGATTTTCCCAAGGTTGCTGTTGACGCATATTAAACGGTAGTTCTTGCAATCAAATTTTTCTCCACTTTTGTTGATTGGAGGGATCAGTCCTTGGTTCCAAATATTGGGGAAGATGCCAGAGCTAAGGATGATGTTAAAGAGTTTAAGTTCGGCTTGTCACCTAAAACACTCACAAACTTTTACAGATGCACAATCGAGAGCATCCTGTCGGGCTGTATCACCGCCTGGTACAGCAACTGCTCCGCCCATAACCGTAAGGCTCTCCAGAGGGTAGTGAGGTCTGCACAACGCATCACCGGGGGCAAACTACCTGCCCTCTAGGACACCTACACCACCCGATGTCACAGGAAGGTGAAAAAGATCATCAAGGACAACAACCACCTGAGCCACTGCCTATTTACCCCGCTATCATCCAGAAGGCGAGGTCAGTACAGGTGCATCAAAGCGTGGACCGAGAGACTGAAAAACAGCTTCTATCTCCAGGCCATCAGACTGTTAAACAGCCATCACTAACATTGAGTGGCTGCTGCCAACACACTTGACTCAACTCCAGCCACTTCAATAATGGAAAAATATATGTAATCAGTTTATCACTAGCCACTTTATATAATGTTTACATACCCTACATTACTCATCTCATATGTATATACTGTACGCTATACCATCTACTGCATCTTGCCATCTTGATGTAATTAAATGTATCACTAGCCCCTTTAAACAATGCCACTTAATATAATGTTTACATACCCTACATTGCTCATCTCATATGTATATACTGTACTCTAAACCATCTACTGCATCTTGCCTATGCCGTTCGGGCATCACTCATTCATATATTTTTATGTACATATTCCTATTCATTCCTTTACACTTGTGTGTATAAGGTAGTTGTTGTGAAATTGTTAGGTTATATTACTTGTTAGATATTACTGTATGGTCGGAACTAGAAGCACTAGCATTTTCGCTACACTCGCATTAACATCTGCTAACCATATGTATGTGACAAATACATTTGATTTGATTTATAATAAATTGGAATTTGTGGACTATATATTTTATCATTTCATTGAGGATACCATCAACACCACAGGCCTTTTTGGGTTGGAGGGTTTGTATTTTGTCCTGTAGTTCATTCAATGTAATTGGAGAATCCAGTGGGTTCTGGGAGTCGTCAATAGTTGATGCTAAGATTTGTATTTGATCATGTATATGTTTTTGATGTTTGTACTTTGTTATAGGGCCCAAAAGATTGGAGTAGTTTACCCATACATCTCCGTTTAGGATAGTTAACTCCTCGTGTTCTTTGTTTAGTGTTTTCCTATTTTCCATGAAGTGGTTAGATTCTATGGAATCTTCAATTGCATTGATCTGATTTCTGACATGCTGTTCCTTCTTTTTCCGGTGTATATTTCTGTGTTGTTTTAGTGATTCACGATAGTGAATGCGTAGGCTCAGGTTTTCTGGGTCTCTATATTTTTGGTTGGATAGGTTTCTTAATTTCTTTCGTAGGTTTTTGCATTCTTCATCAAACCATTTGTGAAACGTTTTGTGGAGGAAGTTGTCAAAAAAGGGATTGAATTTGTTGTTGCCTAATTGTTTTTTGATAGGTTTCCACAGGACTTTCCTTCCATCTATAGCATTTCTTAGTATTATTCAGTTCCTTCGGCTTTGATGCCTCATGATTGAGTATTGCTCTGTTCAAGTAGACTGTGATTATGCTGTGATCTGATAGGGATGTCAGTGGGCTGACTGTGAATGCTCTGAACGCTCTCTGTCTCTCTCTCTCTCTGTCTCTCTCTCTCATTGAGAGACAGACAGTCTCTGTAGCATTTTCTACTGCTCTCCACCAATAAAATATCTCTCTGGGTAGGTTCAGACAGGCAGCCCAATTCTGATTTTTTTTCACCAATTGGTCATTTGACCAATCAGTTGAGCTCTGGAACATATCTAATTTGAACAGATCTGATGTGATTGGTCAAAATACCAATTAGTGGAGAAAATATCTGAATTGTGCTGCCTTTGTGAATGCAGCCCTGCTTACTGTGAGAGGCCTAAATGCACACTCAGAGGCTTTCATTTTCATTTTACTCACACACAGATTCCACCCATTTCACTCTGTCAGTTTCCACAGTGCAATGGATAAGACAGCCATGGATTAATTCAACAATAAGGCAAAAGCTATTTTAATCAAATAATTGATTTGAACACTAAGGTAACCTGCCTGAAGGACTACCGACCCGTAGCACTCGTGTCCGTAGCCATGAAGTGCTTTGAATAGCTGGTCATGGCTCACATCAACACCATTATCCCAGAAACCCTAGAACCACTCCAATTTGCATACAGCCATAACAGATCCACAGATTATGCAATCTCTATTGCACTCCACACTGCCCTTTCGCACTGCCCTTTCGCACCTGGACTAAAGGAACACCTATGTGAGAATGTTATTCCTTGAATACAGCCCAGCGTTCAACACCATAGTGCTCTCAAAGCTCATCAATATGCAAAGGACCCTGGGACTAAACATCCCCATCTGCAACTGGATCCTGGAATTCCGAACAGGCTGCCCTCAGGTCGTAAGGGTAGGTAACAACACATCCACCACGCTGATCCTCAACAAAGGGGCCCCTCGGGGGTGCGTGCTCAGTCCCCTCCGATACTCCCTGTTCAATCATGACTGCACGGCCAGGCACAACTCCAACACCATCATTAAGTTTGATGATGACACAACAGTGGTCACCATCAACGACGAGACAGCCTATAGGGAGGAGGTCAGAGACATGGCCGGCCGTGTGGTGCCAGAATAACAACATATCCCTCAACGTGATCAAGACAAAGGAGATGATTGTGGACTACAAGAAAAGGAGGGCCGAGCACGCCCCCATTCTCATCGACGGGGCTGTAGTGGAGCAGGTTGAGAGCTTCAAGTTCCTTGGTGTCTACATCACCAACAAACAAACATGGTCTAAGCACACCAAGACAGTCATGAAGAGGGCACAACAAAACGTATTCCCCCTCAGGAGACTGAAAAGATTTGCCATGGGTCCTCAGATACTCAAAAGGTTCTACAGCTGACTGGATGCATCACTGTGGCCTCCGACCGCAAGGCACTACAGAGGGTAGTGTGTACGGCCCAGTACATCACTGGGGCCAAGCTTCCTGCCATCCAGGTCCTCTATACCAGGTGGTGTCAGAGGAAGGCCCTAAACATTGTCAAAGACTCCAGCCACCCTAGTCAAAGACTGTTCTCTCTGCTACCCCATGGCAAGTGGTACCGGAGCGCCAAGTCTAGGTCCAAGAGGCTTCTAAACAGTTCTACCTCCAAGCCTTAAGACTCCTGAACATCTAATCAAATGGTTACCCAGACTATTTGCATTGCCCCCCCCTCTTTTACTCCGCTGCTACTCTCTGTTATTATCTATGCATAGTAACTTTAGTAACTCTACCTACATGTACATATTACCTCAATTACCTTGACTAACCGGTGCCCCCACACATTGACTCTGTACCGGTGCCTCCTGTATATATTCTCACTATTGTTATTTTACTGCTGCTCTTTAGCTACTTGTTACTTTTATTTGTTATTCTTATTGATATTTTTTAAGCTGTGTTGTTGGTTAGGGGCTTGTAAGTAAGCATGTTCTGCCCTTCCAAGCAAAAAGGCAGTAACGGCTCTTAGCGTGAAACTGAGAAAAATTGCTTTTATTTACCTTGGTTTCACAGTAACTTTATGCAGTTACTACTAACATGACCCCCATTTTATCCAAACCACAATACAATAGAGGCAGGATACTTGTCCACATGATTAAGCATGTATTTAATGTATCAAAAATGACATTAACTCATTTTCAACCAAATGAGCAGTTACTGCCTTTTTGCTTGGTAGGGCAGTGTTGTATTCGGCGGATGTGACTAATAAAATGTGATTTGATTTGATTAAAGGACACATGCAGCTTTTTATGTTTGTGAAATAACACTATTCCTACTTTTTGTTCAATTATAAAAAATGGCGTATCATAAAGTAGGCCTTTCTCCACATTTTGTTGATTAACATTAAGAAACCAGAAACGGTTTGGGAATAATCTGGTTGAGGGTCCCTGACTCAATCTGTTCGGTGGCAGGAGGTGACATAATGTTGACGGGAAGGTTCCTGTCAATCAGGCAGAATCTGCCAAGAAACGTCATAACGTCATCTCCTGGTTTAAATCTGGTTGAAGTGACAAGAGGAATGGATTTCCAGAAGACTGGATGTTGCTGCCTTTTTTAATAGATGTTTTATTTCAGCTTTGTTTCACCAGGTATGGCCAGTTGAGAATGAGTTCTCATTTACAACTGCGACCTGGCAAAATTAAAAGTAAAGCAGTGCGACCAAATCAACAACACAAACCTACAGTCAATCACACAATAGAAAAATCTGCATACAGTGTGTGCAAATGAAGTAAGGAGGTAAGGCAATAAATAGGCCAATAGTGGCGAAGTAATTACAATTTAACAATTAACACTGGAGTGATAGATGGCAGATAAGGATGTGCAAGTAGAAATACTGGTGTGCAAAAGAGCAGAAAAACAAAAACGAATATGGGTATGAGGTAGATAGTTGGTTGGATGGGCTACTCCGCTCTAATGCTATACAGTAATACAACTCTATTATATTCTAGTAATCAGTAATGGGTGCTCCAGTAATCATGGAGGCTTCAATTTTATATTACTCTGGTCAACACTGTCCTTCCTCCCAAATATGATGTTTCTGACAAGACACTGCTTAAACCTACCATAAAAAGAATCCCACACAGGATAGCTTCAAGCATGTGCTATTCTACAGTGGTAAAGAATCCGAAGCCTGTGTGGGGTAGCAGCAATGGCCACTTCATCTGTTTTCTCTCTCCTTTTACATTGGCTGAATAACCTCTGACCGTATCGAAAAGGCACCTTGAGTGTTTTGTCAAACTCATACTACGGATGAGCCTTAGCCCCATTGCGAGCCAGCAGGTGACAGGCAGAGGAAGAGTTTGTTGTTATCGTCACCCCTCCCCTCTTTCTCCTCCCTCTCACCTTCCCTCTCATATAATTTCACGGCAGTTTCTGCGGATTCACAGGGCAGCCGAGCGAGACAGACACATGGCGTGAGAGATGGGAAACAGAGGAGACGTCTGACAAAGCGACATAGAGACTCGGGGCTTGCTCAGCCATTACATTGTGCCGTCACCTGAAACTGGGGAGGGGAGGGGACATTGCCAGGAAAGAACAGTGTCACAAAGAGGCACAGTGGATTATGGGTTTGTTTAGTGTGTGTGTGTGTGTGTGTGTGTGTGTGTGTGTGTGTGCGTGTGTGTGTGCGTGCGCGTGTATGACAAAGAACACAGATTTCCCGCTGGACAACATGGCAGAAAACATATTTCCATTTACTGTTAAATACCGATCATTCATGATTTTATTTTCCTTTCATTTGCAGTTGGCAAACATCCAACAGCAGATCAACCACTATTTTAAAATTAGAATTTCCCATATTCTCTTCCTTCTTGGAGTCAGGCAGTTAATTAGCAACGTCAGTGGAGACCAGATGTCCCGAGCTAGTTTGGGTGAGATGAAAATGCAAATGTTCAAAATTTACCAATACAGCTAAAACAACCTGACTGGGAATCTCATTAGGAGCGGTTTTGATCACCTCCTATCAGAAGGTATCGGAATATAGACACCTTCCTCATCCTCAACACTTCCTGGACTTCTTCAATCTTTTCACTGAACTCAATGTGTCTGTCTGTTTTGTCTGTCTAGCTCTCTCACTCTCTCTCTGTAAAATCTGGCTCATCGCAGTACTAGTCTAATAACAGTAAAGCTTTTTCTCTGGTGTCATTTCAATAGAAGTCACAGTACAAGACCAGGTAAAACTGTCAAGGCCGTAAGGTACAGTAGTGTTTTATACCTGTGGATGTACAATAGAATAGTCTGGATACACGTCTGGTAAAATACAACATATTTCAGTGTTCTGAATCAGAATATTTACACTATTTTATATCTCATGAGCGTAAAAAAATATATATATATTTTTGCTGCAAAGCTGATATCAGATCTTGGTCATACCCCAAAATTGGACATATCCACACAAAATAAAATGAACCTTTCTCCAGTAGACTCAACCATCCATCAATCAATCTATCAATTAACAACAATCTATCATGTAGAGACTATGTTTACCTTTAATTTGAACTCGTTTGAGAGCAAACAGACAAGTTTGACATGATATAATCTGAACGCAGTGTATATTTGAACAGGAGAAAATGAATGGCAGCAGACTGAGGTTCGTCAACCCAATGTTAACTTTTATGCCTTCACCTAACCCTTACCTCACTGAAACTATACCTAACCTTAAAGGGCAATTCTGCTACTTTTCAACCTCCTATTCATTATCTCCAGAACCAAACCAGTGTCTGCATATGCGAAAAGGTTACATTATGATATGTGGTTAAAAAGATAAGTCATTTATTATTACGTGTTATTACTTTTCTACTATTTCTCAATTTTCTTTCTCTTTGCATCGTTGGGAAGGCCTTGCAAACATTTCACTGTTAGTCTACAACTGTTGTTTACGGAGCATATGCCGAATACAATTTGATTTGAAGAAACCCACAGGGTTGGTGCAACATAGGTTGGCGCAACATAATTTTGTTTAAATGATGTGAAAACAACATTGATTCAACCAGTGTGTGCCCAATGGTAAGGTCATTTTTTCTTTTTGCAGATGCTCAGTCACTACTGCATAAATTCTTTCACTTTTTAAACGGGTCCCCGTGGGAATTAAACCCACTACCTTGACTTTGCAAACGCCATGCTCAACCAACTGAGCCACTCGGTAGACAAAACATTTTAGGTCCTAAAAAATGCTTCTAGGATTAAAAGTAAGAAAAAGTGTGATTTTCTAAATGTGTAACAGGTTTCTAGTCAGAGGGAGGGTATTTCTTGCTCCCCAAGTCACCACGAATCTCATAGAGTTTGAAAATCACTGTTTTTAAAATGTTTCACTTTTGAGGATGTCATAAGGTAGAATTGTTTTACCTAATATTTTTTGCCCTAGAAAAGTGCCGTTTTAACATTATGTAGACACTGGTATTGTGCTGGAGAAAATTCAAGTGGTGGAATTGCCCTTTACCACTTACCGTTGTTCCGAAACCTGAATTAATTTCCACTGCTATGCCTAAACTACTGAGGGTCAAATAGCTACTTCCTTATCTGAAATCACTTATTCCTATGTCCATTTTCAATAATGAGGTGCTATGCAATTTTCATGCAGGTAAAAAATATTTTAACACAAGCATGTAAATGAAACCCATAGTACTATAATTTCACTCGTCTCCTCCACCAGCCAGTTGTCTCTGTTGAATCACTCTGTCATATGCATAGCAATTAGCCTGGGGATGAAGTTACCATTTCCTTAAATGTGCTTGTTTACAGAATGTGTTTACAGTAACACAACCTTGCAAGATTCGATCATAGTTCAATGCTTCCATCGTCTGCTCACTTCATATTAATTTGCACATATTATATAGATGTGTATTCAGAAGCAACCAGGGTCAACGCCCTGCTCAAGGACAAATCGACAGATCTCCCACAAGGTCAAGAGCATGGACCCGAACCATCAACCTATCAGCCACCGGCCCAAACTCCCAACCGCCAGGCCACCAGCCCTCCAAGATCCCCCCACAGTTCCCCAGGAGCTGCCCCTCAACCATCTGAGCCCCCCCCCCCCCACCTTTATTGTAAATAAAAATAAAATATGTTTCCAAACACTTCTATGTTAATATGGATCCTACCATGATATGGATAATCCTGAATGAATAGTGAATAACTATGAGTGAGGTATCATATATCATAACCCCAAGACATGCTAACCTCTCACCATTACAATAACAGGGGAGATTTGCATTTTTGGGGGTATGATATTTGTGCGTCTGTAACTTTCTCACTCATCATAATTCACGGTTCATTCAGGATTATATGTAATTCCTTAACGGTTCACCCGGTATGGATGAAAATGCCCTTACATGAAATATGACAGTCTGCACTTTAAAATCATAGTCATTGATTGCTTGATTTCAAATCCAAACTTTTGGAGTATAGAGCCAAAATAATTAAAAATACATCAGTGGCCCAATAATTACAGAGGGCACTGTATTGGCTTTAAATATGGTACTGCCTGAGAACGAATAGCAATGCTGAAAGAGCCAGATCATTTGTGAGTTTCAATTAGTGGCTCTCAAATGACAATAAATAAAATCTCCCTCTCAGATAATCCACAACTTTCGCACAAGGAAACGTAATGATATACACACCTGAAAACACCAACATGCACACTAAATCAAATCAAATCAATGTTATTTGTCACACACACGTATAGCCAGCAGGTATATAGCCAACACTTGCTTTGGCCGCCTTTCCTTCCAGTTCTCTGCTGCCAATGATTGGAACGAATTGCAAATATCTCGGAAGCTGGAGTCTTATATCTCCCTGTCTAACTTTAAGCGTCAGCTGTCAGAGAAGCTTACCAATCACTGTACCTGTACACAGCCAATCTGTAAATAGCACACCCAACTACCTCATCCCCATATAATTACTTACCCTCTTGCTCATTAGCACCCCAGTATCTTTACTTGCAGATCATCATCTGCACATCTAACACTCCAGTATTAATGCTAAATTGTAATTATTTTTCACCTCTATGGCCTATTTATTGCCTATCTCCCTACTCTTCTACATTTGCACACACTGTACATAGATCTTTCTATTTTTCTTTTCCTATTGTGTTATTGACTGAACGTTTGTTTATGTGTTGTAGTTTTTGTCGCACTGCTTTGCTCTATCTTGGCCAGGTTGCTGTGAGAACTTGTTCTCAAAACTGGCCTACCTGGATAAATAAAGGTGAAAAAAAATAAATAATAAATAGCAGATGTTATTGCGGGTGAGGCGAAATGCTACCTCACTTTTTCGGGGACTTGCACACATATAAAGTTATTTTTAAGAGTCACATATGCAGTCTTTTACATTAGCAACTGTGTAGGCATAACTGTGTAGGCATAACTGTGTAGGCATAACTGTGGGCATAACTGTGTAGGCATAACTGTGTAGGCATAACTGTGTAGGCATAACTGTGTTATTGAAACTATCCAAACACTTCCATGCTCCTCTAGCAGTTGTCAATGGAACCTAACAGGGTGAGAAATGCCAGTTCCCTTTTCTCCTTGTATTTTTGTAGTCTTGCCAAGGAATGAAAAGAACTCAGTGAAAAAAATGACATTTCTGAGCCTCTCACCCTCTAATCCGTGGTTGGGATTTTTTTCCCTCACCGTAAATATGTCCCCTTTCTTCAGTGGAAGCGCATGTTTGCTGTGTAAATCATTTGTTAGCTGCTGACTTAGATTCTATCACTTTACTCCCAGCTGGCTTTGATCCCATTGAAAGGCATGTACAGTATACACTCTTTCGTCTTTCTCCTGTCTTTCTTTTCCCTCTTTCTTTCTGACTTCTCTCTTTTCTCTCGTGGAAAGTTCCTACAAACGCCTGTTCCGCCGTACTTTAAAGATGCTAGTACATGAAAGGAGTGGCATCAAAAGACTCATTGCTTTGCATGTATGGAGACAGATGTCATCTGGGGTGCATCTGCTATACTCTCCACAGATATTACAAAAGAACAATGCTGGATAGATTTGGCCAGTTGGAGCAATGGGGTCACTCCAAATTCTTAAACTCCTCCCTTTATGCCATACATTTTGAATGCAAACTAACAGGCAGGACAATTGCAATCTAATTTTCCTCTTGTTTGTTATTGATCATTTGACTTCCTAAAATAAACTAGTAACATTGTCCTGGTAGGCCTGGCAGAACGCCAATAGTTATACAGATAACTGCAATTCCTCAAAAACACAAAAGTACACACACACACACTACTGTTACCCTAACCCTAACCCTAACCTTAACCCTAAACCTAACCTTAGCTCCAAACCCTAACCCTTAACGTAATTCTAAACCTAACACTAAACTCCCTAGGAATAGCATTTGACCTTGTGGGGACAAAAATTATGTCCACAGTTGGTCAAATTTTAGTTTGTTTACTGTTCCTGTGGGGACTTCTGGTACCCACAATAATAGTTAAACCCCCCCCCCCACACACACACACACACACCCACACACACAACAGTTCTCTCACTCATAAAGGCAAATACATAGCTGACCTTAAATAATGTACAAGAGAAAAAGAAAAAAAACACAGCCAAGGCAATCCATCTATTCATCCTGTATGTAATCAAATCCATATCAGTATCATCCCTGGAACCATTTCCCTAATTGTCATATTCAAATGAAACTGCCCGAGGATGCTTTCCTACAGTGCTTTCGTCTTTAAAAAACTCTGTATCTTCAAAATCTCAAGAATGGTTGAGCAGGCACTGGCGACGACTCTGGTCATGGCTGCGATTCGGACTGAATACCCAACATGGCCTGCGGCAGTTGCTGTGGCGTCCCTCGCACTCTTACGAAAACTGGGAGCCAGCTCACTCTCCACCATACCCGACTAATGAAAGCTGGGCATGGACCCTGGAGCTATAAACAAACGCTCCCGCTGTGTTGACATTTCCAATGGATTTTGTGTGTGCCTCGCCCCTCACCCGAGCTCTCTACTGTGAAGGAGGGGAAGCCAAACAATTACCCTGGAGATGGATTAAGCCCCGCTGCATGGGGAGTTGGTTTCAAGTAGAGGAATGGTAGCTGGGCAGCGGGGACTTGTGTTCCCTGTGTAAACAGACGTGGAGGGTAGCTGGACGGCAAGTCCTTGTGTTCCCTGTGTCAACAGACGTGGAGGGTAGCTGGACGGCAAGTCCTTGTGTTCCCTGTGTCAACAGACGTGGAGGGGACATACAGATGTGTGCACGCACAGACACACAACACTCAAAGATGGATGGACAAAATATACAGTACCAGTCAAAAGTTTGGACACCAACTTTTGACTGATTTTCTTTATTTGTACTATTTTCAACATTGTAGAATAATAGGGAATTTATTAAAACTATGAAATAACACATGGAATCATGCATAACCAAAGTAAAACAAATAAAAATAGATGTTATAATTGAGAATCTTCAAAGTAGCCACCATTTGCTTTGATGACAGCTTTGCACACTTGGCATTCTCTTAACAAGCTTCACGAGGTAGTCACCTGGAATGCATTTCAATGAACCTTGCCATGATCGGTGTGTGTCCCCCGCTGCACAGTTGAGCTAAAGTGCACTATTGTGATTAGCATGACATTTTAGGACATGGTCTTCTGATATGGGAAGAAAGCTAAAATTATTGTTAATCTAACTGCACTGTCAAATTTACAGTAGCCATTACAGTGAAATAATACCATGCTACTGTTTGAGGATAGTGCACAGTTACGTACTTGAAAATGTATCAATAAATCAATTAGGCACATTTAGGCAGACTTGATACAACATTTTGAACAGTAATGCAATGGTTCATTGGAACAGTCTACAACTTTACACATACACTGCTGCCATCTTGTGACCAAAATCTAAATTGCACCTAAACTGGAATAATGCATTGTGGCCTTTCTCTTGCATTTCAAAGATGATCTTTTACCAGATCTAATGTGTTATATTCTTTTACATTAATTTCAAATTTCCACAAACTTCAAAGTGTTTCCTTTCAAATGGTATCAACAATATGCATATCCTTGCTTCAGGTCCTGAGCTAAAGGCAGTTAGATTTGGGTATGTCATTTCAGGCGAATATTTTAAAAAGTGGTCAGATCTTTAAGAGGTGTGCCTTGATAAAAGTTCATTTGTGGAATTTCTTTCCTTCTTAATGAGTTTGAGACATTCAGTTGTGTTGTGACAAGCTAGGGGTGTTATACAGAAGATAGCCCTATTTGGTAAAAGACCAAGTCCAAATTATGGCAAGAACAGCTCAAATGAGCAAAGAGATATGACAGTCCATCATTACTTTAAAACTTCTCACGGAACCCCTCGACAACACAGAGCGCGAAATTCAAAAATATTTTTTAGAAATATGTAACTTTCATACATTCACAAGTGCAATACACCAAATGTTATAATCTACCCATCGTGTCCGATTTCAAAAAGGCTTCACATATGATATGATTATATCATATGTGATGATATGATTATGTTAGGTCAGAGCCTAGTCACAAAAACACACACAGCCATTTTCCAGCCAAAGAGAGGAGTCACAAAAAGCAGAAATAGAGATAAAATTAATCACTAACCTTTGATGATCTTCATCAGATTCCACTCATAGGACTTCATGTTACACAATACTTGTGTATTTTGTTCGATAAAGTTCATATTTGTATCCAAAAATCTCAGTTTACATTGGCGCTTTATGGTCAGTAATGTTGTGCCGCGAAAACATCCGGCTAAATTTTAGAGAGCCACATCAATTTACAGAAACACTCATAATAAACTTTGATAAAAGATACAACTATTATGCATAGAATTATAGATATACTTCTCCTTAACCTTTCTGATCTCCCCATCCCGGATCCGGGTTCGTGAATACAGACTCAAGCTCATTACCATAACGCAACGTTAACTATTCATGAAAATCGCAAATGAAATGAAATAAATATGCCATCTCTCAAGCTTAGCCTTTTGTTAACAACACTGTCATCTCAGATTTTCAAAATATGCTTCTCAACCATTGCAAAACAAGCATTTGTGTAACAGTATTGATGGCTAACGTAGCATTTAGCATTAGCATTCAGCTGGCAACATTTACACAAAAAAACAGAAAAGCATTCAAAAAAATCATTTACCTTCGAAGAACTTCAGATGTTTTCAATGAGGAGACTCTCAGATAGCAAATGTTCAGTTTTTCCTGAAAGATTATTTGTTTAGGACAAATCGCTCCGTTTTCTGCGTCACGTTTAGCTATGAAAAAACCCCTGTATCCAGGATTGTGTAAATCTATCAGCAAGCTCATTAGCATAACACAACGTTAACTATTTATGAAAATCGCAAATGAAATGAAATAAATATGCCATCTCTCAAGCTTAGCCTTTTGTAAACAACACTGTCATCTCAGATTTTCAAAATATGCTTCTCAACCATAGGAAAACAATCATTTGTGTAAAAGTAGCTAGCTAGAGTTAGCATTTCGCGTTAGCATTTAGCGTTAGCATTAGCGTTAGCATCCAGCACGCAACATTAACAAAAACATAAAAGCCTTCAAATAAAATCATTTACCTTTGAAGAACTTCTGATGTTTTCAATGAGGATACTCTCAGTTAGATAGCAGATGCTCAGTTTTTCCAAAAAGATTCCTTGTGTATTAGAAATAGCTCCGTTTTATACATCACATTTGGCTACCAAAAAAAATCCATAAATTCAGTCCTCAAAACGCAAACTTTTTTCCAAATTAACTCCATAATATCGACTGAAAACATGGCAAACGTTGTTTAGAATCAAGCCTCAAGGTGTTTTTCACATATCTCTTCATTGATACATCGTTCTTGGACACATGCTTTCTCTCCTGAATCCCAGGAGAAAATGACCGCACCTGAAGATTACGCACAAATTTAGACAAAGGACACCGGGCGGACCTCTGGAAAATGTAGTCTCTTATGGCCAATCTTCCAATGATATGCCTACAAATACGTCACAATGCTGCTAAGACCTTGGGCGAACGACAGAAAGTGTAGGCTCATTCCTTGCGCAATCACAGCCATATAAGGAGAGAATGGAAAACAGAGCTTCAGAAATTCTGCTAATTCCTGGGTGATGCATCATCTTGGTTTCGCCTGTAGAATGAGTTCTGGGGCACTTACAGACAAAATCTTTGCAGATTCTGAAACTTCAGAGTGTTTTCTTTCCAAAACTGTCAAGAATATGCATAGTCGAGCATCTTTTCGTGACAAAATATCGCGCTTAAAACGGGAACGTTTTTTATCCAAAAATGAAATAGCGCCCCTAGAGCTCTAAGAGGTTAATGCAACCGCTGTGTCAGATTTCAAAAAAGCTTTAAGGAAAAAGCAAACCATGCAACAATCTGAGTACGGCGCTCAGACACAAAAACAAGCCATGCAGATACCCGCCATATTGTGGAGTCAGTAAAAGTCAGAAATAGCGTTATAAATATTCAATTACCTTTGATGATCTTCATCAGAATGCACTCCCAGGAATCCCAGTTCCAAAATAAATGTTTGTTTTGTTCGATATAGTCCACAATTTATGTTCAAATACCTGCTTTTGTTAGCGCGTTTGGTAAACAAATCCAAATTCACGAGGCGCGGGCAAATCCAGGCAAAAGTTCAGACGATAAGATCAAAAAGTAATTTTACAGTTCGTAGAAACATGTCAAACGAAGTATATAATCAATTTTTAGGATGTTTTTAACATGAATCTTCAATAATGTTCCAACCGGAGAATTCCTTTGTCTTTAGAATTGCAATGGAACGCAGGTCGTTCTCAAGTGTGCACGCGTGATCGGCTCATGGCACTCTGGCAGGCCTCTGGTTGAATCAGCTCTCATTCGCCCCCACTTCACAGTAGAAGCCTCAAACAACGTTCTAAAGACTCTTGACATCTAGTGGAAGCCTTAGAAAGTGCAATATGACCCCATAGACACTGTATCTTCGATAGGCAATGAGTTGTACAAAAATCAGATTTCCCACTTCCTGGTTGGATTTTTCTCAGGTTTTTGCCTGCCATATGAGTTATGTTATACTCACAGACATCATTCAAACAGTTTTAGAAACTTCAGAGTGTTTTCTATCAAATACTACTAATAATATGCATATATTAGCTTCTGGGCCTGAGTAGCAGGAGGTTTACTTTGGGCACGCTATTAATCCGAACGTGAAAATGCTGTCCCCCAGTTAAGACATGAAGGTCAGTCAATCTGCTTGGGCCAAGAAACACCAGCAATGGACATTAGACCGGTGGAAATCTGTCCTTTAGTCTTATGAGTCCACATTTGAGATTTTTGGTTCCAACCGCTGTGTCTTTGTGAGACAATCAGTAGGTGAATGGATGATCTCTGCATGTATGCTTCCCAATGTGAAGCATGGAGGAGGAGGTGTGATGGTGTGGAGGTACTTTGCTGTTGACACTGTCAGTGATTTATTTAGAATTCAAGGCACCCTTAAACAGTATGGCTATGGTTTGCGCTTAATGGGACTAGCATTTGTTTTTCAACAGGACAATGACCCAACACACCTCCAGGCTGTGTAAGGGCTATTTGACCAAGAAGGAGAGTGATGGAGTGCTGCATTTGACGACCTGGCCTCCACAATCACTCGACCACAACCCAATTGAGATAGTTTGGGATGAGTTGGACTGCAGAGTGAAGGAAAAGCAGCCAACAAGATCTCAGCATATGTGGGAAGTCCTTCAAGACTGTTGGAAAAGCATTCTAGGTAAAGCTGCGAAGAGTGTGCAAAGCTGACATCAAGACAAAGGATGGCTACTTTGATGAATCTCAACAATAAAATATATTTGATTTACAACATGATTCCATATGTGTTGTTTCATAGTTTTGATGTCTTCACTATTATTCTACAATGTTGAAAATAGTAAAAAATTAAGAAAATCCTGTACTGTAGATGTGTCCAAACGTTTGACTGCTACTGTATATAGACATATAGATTACCAAACCGACACATAACACATTCACTTATTGATTAAAATATATCCCAAGGCTCAGTGACCATTGATAGAGTCCATGCTGTGAAAGGAGCCAGACACACTAACAGAGTCCATGCTGTGAAAGGAGCCAGACCACTAACAGAGTCCATGCTGTGAAAGGAGCCAGACACACTAACATAGTCCATGCTGTGAAAGGAGCCAGACACACTAACAGAGTCCATGCTGTGAAAGGAGCCAGACCACTAACAGAGTCCATGCTGTGAAAGCAGCCAGACACACTAACAGAGTCCATGCTGTGAAAGGACCCAGACACACTAACAGAGTCCATGCAGTGAAAGGAGCAAGACCATGTAATGACAGACTACTTGGGCCTCCTACTGTTGGTTTGGTAACAGACTCAGCCAGGAGACCCAGACATTCTGAACCCACTCTTGTGGGATGGAGACACAATGCCCAATCCAATCTCTACTTCGACCATTTTAACATATCACTCTCCCATCTGTTTTGCATCTCATATGAGGTGGTTGGGAAATGGAGGCAGAGAACAAATGAGGTGGATGATGGGAAATGGAGGCAGAGAACAAATGAGGTGGATGATGGGAAACGGAGGCAGAGAACAGATGAGGTGGATGATGGGAAAAGGAGGTAGAGAACAGAGAGAAAAGAGAAGAGATATGACAGTGGTTTCAGACAATAGTTTTTCAATTCTGAAGCATAATTCTTTAAGGATCACATTGATAATGATCAATGTGAGTTAAACCGCGGTACAACATGCTTTGAAACAGTTTGGATATGATCAATAGTCTGAGATCTAGTGATGTTTTCTCTCCTAGCATTCCTAGTGAAAATCATTAACTCCAATGAATTTGGGATGATTGATTCTTTGAATGTGTTCCGATATCATGAAGATGGAACTTTCATTCTTCCAAACCCCTATGAATAATTTTGTCCTTCTAATGACAGCAACTCTGCTCATTAAAACATCTGTATTGGCGTACCTACAGACTGTTCCTCCCTGTCTGTCTCTGTGATGTGGTCGTCCTGGATTTTGCTTGATTCAGTCTATTTGAAGTCGGTGTGTTTTGATGTAAAACTGAAAGTGTCAATGCCGTCTGCTTATTGATCGTCTATTGTGTCGGGGAACTCACACCTTTAAATAAGCTTGCAAAAAGTACTGTATTTCCACTGTGCAAATTTTTTCACTTCAAAGTTTTTATCTGCTCCATTGTCAGCCATGTACTCTGGAAGAAGTATGCTACCCAAACACAATGCCCTACTGTTAGTACCGGTACACATGTATTTTGTTGTACTATTAGATGTGAAGATAATGCTCAGAGCATGTAAGCTCAGTTGGCTTCTTGAGATAAAATGCTTTCGGGATTGTATGGCCGATCACGCCATTATCTTGAAATGAAAAAAATACCAGAACACATACATACATTTGTCAACAGTAGTTTCTGGCGTGTCTAGCTAGCGTGATGTGATTTTGGTGACCAATGAAATAGATGAAAATAGCTCCTTGCCATGATAATGAGCTGTCAGTATTTAACAATGGACTTTCTACCCCCAGATCTCACACACGCACACACACACCCGCGCGTGCACACACACACACACACACAAACACACAAACACACAAACACACACACACACGCACACACACACACGCACACACACGCACACACGCAAGCATACACACACACTCTTGCATGGGGTGTCCAGTGTGTTGTGGCCTGAGGATCTGGGTGTCCACTTGATTCAGGGTGAGGGCCAGTGACACTAATCTGAATGATGAGCTGGTGAGAAGGCCCACACATTATGAAGGTTCCATATCTGCCCTAATGAGTAGGAGGGGGTGGGGGGAGTGGGTAAGTACACGGTTACAATTATGTAACACGGCGATGAATTTCAAGCAATGATTTTATTTTATGGGTCGGGGTTGGGGGAAGGCTGTGGGTTGGGGTAAGGCTGTTGGGGGAAGAATGTGGGTCGGGGTTAGGGTTGGGCGAAGGCTGTGGGTTAGGGTTGGGGGAAGGCTTTGATTTGCGGTAGCTTGGGGGAAGGCTGTGGGTTGGGGTAGCTTGTGGGAAGGCTGTGGGTTGGGGTAGCTTGGGGGAAGGCTGTGGGTTGGGGTTAGTGGAAGGCTGTGGGTTGGGGTTAGGGTTGGGGAGGGGGAAGGCTGTGGGTTGGGGTTAGGGTTGGGGAAGGGGAAGGCTGTGGGTTGGGGTTGGGGTTTAGTGTTGGGAAGGGAGAAGGCTGTGGGTTGAGGTTAGGGTTGGGGGAGGGGGAAGGCTCTGGGTTAGAGTTGGGGGAGGGGGAAGGCTGTGGGTTAGAGTTGGGGGAAGGGTAAGGCTGTGGGTTGGGTTTGGGGGAGGGGGAAGGCGGTGGGTTGGGGTTAGGGTTGGGGGAGGGGGAAGGCTGTGGGTTGGCACACACACCCACACACACAGAAACACACACACACACACACACACACACACACACACACACGCACACGCACACGCACACGCACACACACACAGACACACAGACACACACACACATGCACACGCACACACACAGACACACAGACACAGACACACACACACACACACACACACACACACACACACACACAGCTGATGTGTTTGTATGTTTCACTGAATGAGATCAAATTGCAACCCTATTCAATTCATGCACAGATACTGTGGTATTATTAGTAATATTAGTAATTACATGTACTTGATGGTAACAGCCCTTGTTTCTTTCACCATGATTCAAATGTACTTATTTCAATGTCCCTGTGTGTGGCAGAGTGCAATCTGATCACGTCTCACGATAGATTCGATAATATAATTTTGTCCGACCATAAATATTTGATAATGCTAATATTATCCTAGCAAGGGGTAGCATAATACCATGCTGATATCAATATACCGTTGAACAAGCCTCAGTTTTTGAAATGTGTCTCTTTCTCTGATCCATTTTTTTCCACCACCAGCTGTTTCCAATCACACTGTATCCTAAAAAGAGGAGAATTGGTAATTAGCAATGAGCACATAAAACATAGCCATGCCTGCCAGTGTGTGGAGTGTAATTGAAAACAGTTTGACTCAAATTGGTGTATTTCTTTGTTATTATTTTTTCCCTCTGGGATGTCCGCCTGTGAATGCAAGCTCAGGGCCGTATCCACAAAGCATCTCAGAGTAGGAGGGATGATCTAGGATCTGTCCATATAATCCTATTCATTATGATCTTGAAGGTATAATACTCTCTTAGGTGGTGCTAAAACAATCAGGCGCAGCCAGTTGTGGATGGAATCAAGGGTTCTCATACGCAGAAAATTGTGTGTCTCTCCACAGAGAGGGGATATGGCACTACATTGCCTAGAATAGAAGGTTATGTGGTGTGTTGTAGGGGGTGCTGATTCTATAAGCTAGCCAGGGTCTTAAAATTCAAACCTACCTGCTCTACCTGCTATCCATGGTCCTGAAATCAGCTTTTCCCAGGCCTCAGAGTGCAATAATAGCATATGAGAAATGGAGGTGTCCTTGTCCATCACTGCAACAGTGAGAAAAAAACACAAAAAAACAATTTCAATTAAATTACCTCTTTCTTCTTTTCTGTTTCTTAGTTTGCTTCTCCTTTTTGTGCTCTAAATTGAATTGTTTCTTTGTTCCCATAACGATACATCTAGTAAGAGCTTGATTGCTTTTCCTAATTATTCTGTTTATTCCTCCTGCAGGCCAGGTCCTCTTATTGGTGTAATTAATTTCAAAGATAACTTGTCCTCCGCTCGGATTAGAAATGGCTCTAGATAAGGCAATGACAGAAGGGATGGGAGAGGGAGAGTGATATGTTTGTGTGTATGTGTGTGTGTGTGTGTGTGTGTGAGAGAGAGATAGGGGGTCAGTCTAATTAGCCTGACAGGAGAGCAGGCTACCTGACTCCCTCCATATCCTCTTCCTGTCTATCACACGTTTGAATGCCGCACTACGATTCTTTCCCCTCCTATCTCCTTCCACCGTTTAATTTTTCCCCAGTTTGTGGCGAATAAGGATTTTGTCCTGTAGGCATCTGTAGAGTAAGCGGTCAATGCATAGCTTGCTAATTACTTGACATGTTCCATGTGCTTGCCTAATGGGCTAATTAGGACACAGATTCCTAGAACCATTGAAAGAGAAAAATGGATAAATATATCTGATTCAACCAGTACAACGTGCTCTTTAATGTAGCTAACATATTAATATTCCTGATTCAACCAGAAAATCGTGCTCTTTAACTCTTAGCGTACGGATCCTGCTAGCGGGATCAAAATCGTCAACATCCGGTGAAGCTGGAGCATGCCAAATTCAAATGACAAAATCGTAATATTAAACATTAATGTAAATACAAGTGTCGTACATCGTTTAAAAGCTTAATATCTCGTTAATCTAGCCGCGTTGTCAGATTTCAAAAAGGCTTTACGGCGAAAGCATACCATGAGATTATCTGAGGACAGCGCTCCACACCAAAATACTTTTCCAAACCAACACAGGCGGCACAAAATCCCAAATAGCGATAGAATAAATGACTTACCTTTGAAGATCTTCCTCTATTTGCAATCCCAAGGGTCCTAGCTACACAACAAATGGTCGTTTTGTTCGATAAAGTCCTTCTTTATATCCCAAAAATGTCTGTTTAGTTGGCGCGCTTGATTCAGTAATCCACTCTTTCAACATGCATACAAACAAATCCAAAAAGTTAACAGTAAAGTTCATCCAAACAAGTCAAACAATGTTTCTAATTAATCCTCAGGTACTCTAATATGTAAATAAACAATACAATTTAAGACTAGAGAATAGTATGTTCAATACCGGAGATAGATAACGAAGAGCACGCACCTCATTCACACGCGCAACTAGACTGCATTTCTAATGAGAGACACCTAGGAAAAACTATTACTACTCAATCATTTTTCAAGAAAACAAGCCTGAAACACTTTCTAAAGACTTGACATCTAGTGGAAGCCATAGGAACTGTAATCTGGGAGCTATTTATGTGTATATTCCATAGACAAGCATTGAAATGGACTGTGATCTCAAAAAACATTTTCCGGATGGATTTTCCTCTGGTCCTCGCCTGCCATATCAGTTCTGTTATACTCACAGACATTATAACAGTTCTTGAAACGCCAGAGTATTTTCTATCCAATGCTACTAATTATATGCAAATCCTAGCTTCTGGGCCTGAGTAACAGGCAGTTTACTTTGGGCACATCATTCATCCAAACTTCCGAACACTGCCCCCTAGCCCTAAGAGGTTTTAATGTACCTAACAGATCATTATACCTGATTCAACCAGAACAAGGTGCTCTTTAATGTACCTAACAGATAATTTTATCTGATTTAACCAGAACAACCTGCTCTTTCATGTACTTTAATTTTGACCTCTTGTCAGCCTTAACTCCTTCTCACTCCCCACAGCCAACTCTTCTTTTTACTTCCCTTCTGTTCATCTCTCCTGTTGTTTTGTCTCCTGTGCCGAGAGGCCAACTCTCTGATGTGAAAATCATTGCTGGGTGTTTGCCGCTTAGTGAGAGGGGCTTTCATCTGCTCTCTTGCCCGGGTGGGGTGCTCAATGTGCCCCCTCTCTCCTCCCTTCCCCTCCTGCCGCGTGGGTATCGATGGCGGGTTGTCAGTGGCTTACCTGGAGGTACATTAGGAAAGGGCCCTAACAAACAACAGAGTCCTGGCCTCCAAATTAATTTGTAAGTCTAGGGAGAGATGGAGGGGCATGTCGAGACCGAACACTGCTCGTAATAGAGCCAGGGAGCGAGGCCCCCCGAGGGCTGGATCGATCAGACGTTCTTAAGAGGAGTCGCTAACACACCAGCCAACATGGAGAGAAAGAGACCGGGGGATAGGGGAAGAGATAGAAAAACAAGTGAATAGACAAATAGAGTGGCTGTTGATGGATCATTAATATCTATCAGGTTAATATGTTGTGATGGATTATTAATATCTCTCAGGTTAATATGTTGTGATTCTATCGGTGTGACAGAGTGAGAGGGCTGTCTTGACCGTCTCAGACACGTGGACAGACCTAAGTAAAGTGAACCATGTGACTACAGAAACTTGAGCTCAGCAACCAAACGCTCACATTGTCCATATTGTAACAGTTTGAGAAACACTTAGGCCGGGATTCAATCAGATCACGCTTGTAGACAATTCAGTTTTTAAAGGCAATGTTGCTGTGTTTATGGAGAACGCTTTCAAGGTAAACACTGCAGATGTCAGTTCAATTAGAAATTACCATAAAATGTCAAGATATAATGTGGATCTAGCATGGATTGGAATGAATCCAGGCCTTTTTTCTTCAAAGCAAAATGGCTGACATTTCCGTTCAAGCATGACAGTTTAGGTTTATGCATGTTAGCAACTAGCGAGTGGTTATGGTAAGGATTAGGGTAAGGTTAGAAAACAAAACAAAACATGTTGGTTTTCAAACTGCTCCCACTCATGTATTTCCAGTTCTTTGTGTGTTACTCCATCCGCCAACCCCAACCAACCATAGCCATTTCCTGTTCCTGTTGCATTTCCATTCTCTTTATGTGGTCAATTGTTTTTATTTACTTAAGACTTTGAGCAAAGACATCTATGCAAATTGTATTCCTAAGCGTTGCCCTAATAAAAAAATCAAACACATAAAAAAATGACCAACTTATAAAATAAAAAAATCCTTAAATACGCAGTCACCACTTCTTGAGGCTGCAGCATCACCATACTGAACACACAATGCATAGTGTCAACTGTAAAGTTTGGTGGAGGAGGAATGATGTCTGAGGCTGTTTTTCATGGTTTGGGCTGGGCCCTTAGTTTCTGTGAAGGGACATCTTAATGCTTTAGCATGCAATGACATTCTAGATGATTCTATGCTATCAACTTTGTGGCAACAGTTTGGGGAATGACCTTTCCTGTTTCAGCATCACAATGCCCCCGGTGCACAAAGCGAGCTCCATACAGAAATGGTTTGTCTAGATCGGTGTGGAAGAACTTGACTGGCCTTGACCTCGACCCCATCAAATACCTTTGGGATGAATTGGAACGCCGACTGTGAGCCAGGCTTAATTGCCCAACATCAGTGCTGACCTCACTAAAAATGCTCCTGTGACTGAATGGAAGCAAGTCCACACAACTATGTTCCAACATCTAGTGGAAAAGCCTTCCCAGAAGAGTAGAGGCTGCTATAGCAGCGACTCTATATTAATACCCATGATTTTGGAATTACATGTTCGACGAGCAGGTGCCCACATACTTTGGTCGTGTAGTGGAAGATAGTGTAGAAAGATTTACTTTTTTTGGCTCACCATTCAAAAGTCATTGTCAGTGAGTGTCAGCTGGGTTATGATAGGCCTACACACTGTAGATTACAGTGCTTAATTAGAGCAGAATGTGAGCTACATAGTGTAGGATTCCGTCACTAACTGAATACCCATGCAAGGGCTAAACAAGACTTTGTTAACAATCTAATCAGCTGATGAGCTCTTTACGGATAGATAATTATTCACTTCCTTAGCAAATCTGATTTCCTTACTTCAGTCTAATTGACTGGGTAACACTCTAGTAATGGCCAAGCTGAGAGATACTTTCCATCACGTACACAAACGCGCGCGCACACACACACACACACAGACATCCAGACCACTGCCTGTATTAAAAACTACCTCCCAACTCTCACTGTTTGTGTGTGTGTGTATATGCATGCTATATCAGTCCGCCCACTTGGGCAGCTGAGCCCTACGGAGTCACAGATGAGGGGTCTCTGCCCCTGTGAATATGCCAAAAGGTACTCTAGCACTTAGTCTCCAACTGGGAGAGACCAGATGTCATACCATTCAATTTAGACTATGTAGCCATGCATTGTTGCATGGTAAAACTTTCTACTTTAATTGTTATTTATTTAACCCTTATTTTACCAGGTATGTTGACTGAGAACACATTCTCATTTACAGCAATGACCTGGGGAATAAATACAGGGGAAAGGAATGAAACAATTCGAAACTGGGGATGATTAGGTGGCCATTATGGTACAAAGGCCACATTGGGAATTTAGCCAGGACACCAGGGTAAAAAACCCTATTCTTGCCATAAGTGCAATGAGATCTTTAATGACGTCTGAGAGTCAGGACACCCATTTAACATCCCATCCAACAAAAGGCAACCTACTCAAGGCAATGTCCCCAATCACTTCCCTTGGGGATTGGGATCAATTATTTTATTTGACCAGAGGAAAGAGTGCCTCCTACTGGCCCTCCAACACGACTTTCAGCAGCATCTGGTCTCCCATACAGAGGCCGACCAGGACCAACCCTGCTTAGCTTCAGAGGAAAGCCAGCAGCGGGATGCATGGTTGTAGGTCATTACATTGTAATACACGAAGGAGACATATTAGCTGCCAACTAAACCCTACATTGTATGTAAGCAGGATTAACTATGGGTCAATTTACTCAAAATAAACTACAGTAGACATTAGACAGTCAGTCATAAACATACTTTTTTTTTAAGTTTGTAAATATTACTTGTTTTTCTCTTGATTTGGAAAGGTGTGTCATTTAATCTGTGCATTATATTTCATCTCTGTTTTTCGAGACATCTACACTACCGTGCAACATGATGTACTTACTGTCCCACTGAAGCTGTTTTGTGTATGTAGGCCATAACCTGACCATTGTACGGGTAAAATAAGAATATCTTAATTGTTGTGTGACTATGTGTGGGTGAGCTAGTGTTTTGTTTTGTAACCTGAAAGCATAGTTTCTCCCTCTTTCATCAAGAAAGTGGTTGCAAGGCTTCTTTATGCATCATTAAATGAGAGGGATGCAATGCATCATGGGTGACCGTACTAGCCCTTGGCACCTGAACACTTCTGTTGTACATATTCACCATCTTTACATGTAGTGGGGCAGAAGTAATTGTACGCACACACTAACACAGTTCTCAGTTTGTTAGGCAGTCTGATTCATTACATTCTGTGAGGGTGCATCTATTAAGGTGCTTAAAGCAATGAAAATCTGCCTCTTGATTGCACACCCCACATGCTTAGCGGTTCGCCTGATGACTATTTTAATGCATAATTTACTAATATAGATCTTCAACACACCATATGTTTGGTATACAGCTAATTAGAAGGTACATGTAGCTGGAGCTACATTCCCTTGATGCCCCTGACCCTGAAATATTAATGCATATTTACAGTGTTGGGGAGTCATTGAAAATTGGCTGAGTCAATACTATATTTTTTCACCCTTGATCCACAAGATGAGGCCTGAGATGGACCACACATGGAGGATTACCTCTCCCCATTGTTATTAGCTAGAATAATGGCCTGTTGACATGAAAGCGTCACAGAGGGGCTTTTAGCTGACATGTTTCAGCAGGGGGCACCATACAGAGAAGAATGGGACATTTATCTAGACTCAGAGCAGAGCAAGAGAAAAAGAAAAGAAGAGTGTCAGGAGAGGTAGAGAGGGGGTGTAAGAGAGGGGTTCTTTGAGAGTTTAGTAAAAGGTGTGTATGCGTTTTTTCGCCAACGGGGTGGGGGGTGCGGGTGTTCTCATACATAGTAAGTGGTGTGTTTGCAGGTGCTGTCCATGGGACTGCTTCTAGCTCCACAAAGTGGGGATATGGCACAACATTGCCTAGATTAGAAGGTTATGTGGTGTGTTGTAGGGGGTGCTGATTCTATAAGCTAGCCAGGGTCCTGAAATTCAAACTTTCTCTACCTGCTATCCATGGTCCTGAAATCAGCTTTTCCCAGGCCTCAGAGCGCAGTAATAGCACATGAGAAATGGAGGTGTCCTTTTCCAACACTGCAACAGAGAGAAAAAAACAACAACAAAAGAAACAATTTCAATTAAATTACCTCTTTCTTCTTTTCTGTTTCTTATTTTGCTTCTCCTTTTTGTGCTCTAAACTGAATAGTTGATTTGTTCCAATACATCTAGTAAGAGCTTGATTGCTTTGCCTAATTATGTTTTATCAATGGGGGGGCTGGACACATCTTTTTGCCCGCTCATGCGCTGCAGATGGATGTATCGGTCCGCTAATACAGGACTATTGAAGGCCCAGTGCGTAATATTATATTGTTTTACATGTTTTTCAGGGGGTGCTGCAGCAACCTCAGCACCGCTACTTCCAGCGACTATGCCCGCAGGCTGCATTATGGGTTCAACAAGGTCTGGAGAACAACATAAAAAATAAATATTTGGACAAAAGTTGTCCTCTTTCTTCTATACATCATTTTGGGAATTGTGGATGCACCCTGACTGTCTAGCTTTCTTTCCAGTTACGTTAGAAACCTGGTGAGTGAAGAGACTGTAGAAATGTAGGTCAATTATCATGTCTACACAGTTTCCACTTGGTTTAAGTAATTTCAATGTACATTCAGATCATTTTTCCCAGTAGAATTAAAAAATAATAATAACAATTAAACCGCCGGCCGTATTCAATGGGCTGGCTATGCAGTGTGTTTGACACCGCTACATTAGATAATAATGGACAGCTTTAATTCAGTCTAATCCTTTTTAAGCCCCTATGAGAGTTGTCCAGTCACCATTGGATAGCCTACGTCAGGAGAAAATCATGACACCTTTGTTCCACCTGAGTGAGTCTGACCACAAGTCAGAGACCACTATAATGACACACCAAATACTTTTGATGGATCCTTTTTATCTTCATCTAAAGCCTCTTAAGGGGAAAGTAATCTAAAAGTAACAGAAAGTAATCAGATTGAGTTTCTGGGTAATACAAAAGTTATGTTAGTGAACAATTTTGGACAGGTAACTATTTACTGTAAGAGATTACATTTAGAAAGTAACCTACCCAACCCTGTCACAACTTCATTGATGTACTCATATAACATACTCATATAACATATATGAACACTAATGAACACTAATGCAACATCCTGCACGGCATACACAGACACAGACACACACACAGCTGGTTGTGTGGTGCTCAGATTCCTCTAAGCCTTATAAACCTGGGTTACGTTCATCCCCGAAACCCGCGCTTTGACAAGAGCACCACCATGAAATGAATGCATGAAATAGGGTTTAAATGAAACAGGACTTTGATGTACGTTGCCGAGTGGGATTGTGGCTCGGCTGGGGTTTCGTCGTTGTCCTATTCTCTGACCGGCCCACACAAGGCCAAAATCAGCTCTCCTACACACAAACAGGAGGAGACACAATGTTGTCCATGTCATTTCTATGGGATTGAATTCATTTACATCTGTTTAGCAGAGGGATGACCTGTTGACATGGATTACTTTAATTTGAGGCAAACACTATCAGAAGAACAGGCAAAACTGCCAATCAAATTATGTGTTTTCAGACATTTTAAGAGACGCTCCTACAATTCAAAGACGTTCACACAATGTCAAGATGGCTTAGGTTTCCAATGTATCATAGCTCTGTTGTCTTTTTGCTGTGTCGATTCCTGCATACGGTAAGAAAAGCCTCCCGGTAGCACAGGTGAGCTGAGACGCCTACGGAGACCCTCATCTCCTCATTTATTTAATAATACCTCCCCAGTTAACATTCATTATACCATGTTCTCTCTATCCCCATAGATACAATGTTAATCTCCCAATCACGGTGGAGACACAGCGTCCCCGCCAGACTACAAACGTTTGAGCTCCGAGGCATACCCCGGAAGAACCATCTAATATCATAATTACTTTAAATGTTTTGGAAACATTGAACCAGCCCTCTTGATCTCCTATGTTTTGGTACTGTAGCAGTCATCTGGTTTTAGTATGCCATGCTAGTGTTTGACAAACGGCACTGCACACAGCTCTGCACACTCTTGGTATTCTCTCAACCAGCTTCACCTGGAATGCTTTCCCAACAGACTTGAAAGTGTTCCCATATATGCTGAGCACTTCTTGGCTGCTTTTACTTCACTCTGCGGTCCAATTCATCCCAAACCATCTCAATTGGGTTGAGGTTGGGTGATTGTGGAGGCCAGGTCATCGAATGCAGAACTCTATCACTCTCCTTCTTGGTAAAATAGTCCTTACACATTCCGGAGGTGTGTTGGGTCATTGTCCTGTTGAAAAACAAATGATAGTCCGACTAAGCGCAAACCAGATGGGATGGCGCATCACTGCAGAATGCTGTGTTAGCCATGCTGGTTAAGTGTGCCTTGAATTCTAAATAAATCACTGACAGTGTCACCAGCAAAGCACCCCCACACCATCACACCTCCTCCTCCATGCTTCACAGTGAGAACCACACATGCGGAGATCATCTGTTCACCTACTGCATCTCACAAAGACAAGGTGGTTGGAACCAAAAATCTCACATGCTAGCCTTGCTAGCCTTCTAGGCAGAGTTGCAAAGAAAAAGCCATATCTCAGACTGGCCAATAAAAATAAAAGATTAAGATTGGCAAAAGAACACATACACTGTACAGAGGAACTCCGCCTAGAAGTCCAGCATCCCGGAGTCGTCTCTTCACTGTTGATGTTGAGACTGGGGTGTGCGGTTACTTTTTAATGAAGCTGCCAATTAAGGACTTGTGAGGCGTCTGTTTCTCAAACTAGACACTCTAATGTACTTTCCCTCTTGCTCAGTTGTGCACCGGGGCTTCCCACTCCTCTTTCTATTCTGGTCAGAGACAGTTTGCACTGTTCTGTGAAGGGAGTAATACACAGCGTTGTAGGAGATCTTAAGTTTCTTGGCAATTTCTCGCATGGAATAGCCTTTATTTCTCAGAACAAGAATAGACTGATGAGTTTCAGAAGAAAGTTATTAATTTCTGCCATTTTGAGCCTGTAATCAAACCCACAAATGCTGATGCTCCAGATACTCAACTAGTCTAAAGAAGGCCAGTTTTATTGCTCCTTTAATCAGAACAACAGTTTTCAGATGTGGTAACATAATTGCAACAGGGTTTTCTTGTGATCAATTAGCCTTTTAAAATGATAAAGTTGGATTAGCTAACACAACGTGCCATTGGAATGCAAGAGTGATGGTTGCTGATAATTGGTCTCTGTACACCTATGTAGATATTCCATTAACAATCAGCCATGTCCAGCTACAATAGTCTACAATAGCTACAATAGTCACTTCATTGTATTTCTGATCAATTGTATGTTATTTTAATGGACAGAAAACGTGGTTTTCTTTCAAAAACAAATGAGAGGGAGAGAGAGCTAAGGCAAGGCTTCTCTTTGTGACTGTTGCTGAGGCAACCTTCTAAAGGAGCTATAGAGAGAGACTTTTCAGGTGCACTACCTTCCCCTCCCATCAGCTTTGTAGTGTACCTTCTCCTCCCATCAGCTTTGTATTGTACCTTCTCCTCCCATCAGCTTTGTAGTGTACCTTCTCCTCCCATCAGCTTTGTATTGTACCTTCTCCTCCCATCAGCTCTGTATTGTACCTTCTCCTCCCATCAGCTTTGTATTGTACCTTCTCCTCCCATCAGCTTTGTATTGCACCTTCTCCTCCCATCAGCTTTGTATTGTACCTTCTCCTCCCATCAGCTTTGTATTGTACCTTCTCTTCCCATCAGCTTTGTACTGCATCTTCTCCTCCCATCAGCTTTGTACTGCATCTTCCCCTCCCATCAGCTTTGTATTGTACCTTCTCTTCCCATCAGCTTTGTAGTGTACCTTCTCCTCCCATCAGCTTTGTATTGTGCCTTCTCCTCCCATCAGCTTTGTACTGCACCTTCACCTCCCATCAGCTTTGTATTTTACCTTCTCCTCCCATCAGCTTTGTAGTGTACCTTCTCTTCCCATCAGCTTTGTAGTGTACCTTCTCCTCCCATCAGCTTTGTACTGCATCTTCCCCTCCCATCAGCTTTGTATTGTACCTTCTCCTCCCATCAGCTTTGTAGTGTACCTTCTCTTCCCATCAACTTTCTTGCTAATGCATTGACTACATTTACACAGGCAGCCCAATTCTGATATGTTTTCCAATTATTGGCAAAAGATCTCATCTAATTGGTCAAAAGACTAATAATTACATAATTGGGCTGCATGTGTAAATGTAGCAATTGTGAAGGCTGATATACTGTATGTGTGCTCAGACATTGAATATGCCCATGCAGCTATCAATAAAATCACATTGACAATACTTCTGGTTGGGGGCTTGACCTTGTAAACAAGGAAACTAATACTGTCAGCTGTCTACAGAAAAAGTGTGTACAAAAGCCAGGCCCTGTAAAGTTAACTAGAACCTATGTACCAGCTACACAAACTTCACTTGAGCATAGTTCCTGGCAATTGAAATCTTTCTGTGTAAAATTGGTTCAACTTCCCTATACATTCACCAGCAATATCTTTGAAAAGTCACAAGCATTCTTTTGAAGAAACAGATTTTGCACTAATCATGACTGCAGGTTAGTTGAAAATGCCCTGCTGTTCATGTTATCAATTTATATCTACAGCATCACACATAATTGTAAAGGGATTTGCCGTGTTGATTACGGTTTTACATGAGCCAATACTGTGTTCATCACACCATTTCCCAATGGCCACACTTGTTTCACACACTTAGACAATCAAAGGAGAAGAAAAGCTTCCCAAGTTGTTTTACCCATAGACACAAAGACATTGCCATAGAAGTATTGCTTTTTATTACATTTCTTTGTTGTAAAGTGACATTTTGTCACAAAATTGCCAATAGTTAAATGACAGCCTCATATATTGGTTTTTATTGTGCCTGCCTTGAGTGACAATGACAGTTAGGCAATGAGAGCCAGTTGGTAACATGAGAATAGATATGCAAGTAAAACAATTTCCAGCAACACAAACATGCTTTGAGTGAAGGATAAAGAATGGGTCCACTCCCTCCCCAAATCTGTCACACCCTGGTCAAAGTATTTTGTGTTTATCTTTATTTATTTTGTCAGGCCAGGGTGTGGCATGGGTTTTTGTATGTGGTGTGTATTTATGGGGATTGTAGCTAGTGGGGTGTTCTAGCTAAGTCTATGGCTGTCTGAAGTGGTTCTCAATCAGAGGCAGGTGTTTATCGTTGTCTCTGATTGGGAACCATATTTAGGCAGCCATATTCTTTGAGTTTGTCGTGGGTGATTGTCCTTAGTCTGTGTTAGGTTACACAAGTATAGGCTGTTTCGGTTTTCGTTAAGTTTATTGTTTTGATAGTGTTTGTGTTTAGTGTGTTTCTTCATTAAACATGGATTGCAATAGACACGCCGCATTTTGGTCCGACACTCCTTCACATACAGAAAACCGTTACAGAATCACCCACCACAAAGGGACCAAGCAGCGTGTCAACAGGCAGGAACAGCCCAAAGTGGAGTACAGTATGGACTATACTTCTTGGGAGGAGATAGACAGGTGGGCGGTCGACCCAGGGAGAGTGCCGGAGCCCGCCTGGGATTCGATGGAGCAGTGCGCGGAAGGATATAGGAGAATGGAGTTTGCGAAGCAAGCAAGGCGGCGCGGACGGAGGCCCCATAGTCAGCCCCAAAAATGTATTGGGGGGGGGCTCAGGGAGAGTGTGGCAGAGTCAGGAGACAGACCTGAGCCAACTCTCCCTGTTTATCGTGAGGAGCCAAGGAGGAGACCAGAACCAGAGCCGGTGTTGGATGTGAGCGAAACAGAGACTGTGAAGGAGTTAATGGGGAAATTGGAGGAGAGAGAAATGAGGGAGTTGCTGTGTTGGTGTTTTAAACATGGAATTCGCCCGACGGAGCGTGTCGGGGATTTGATGGCACCTGGGTCAGCGCTCCATACTCGTCCTGAGGTGCGTGTTAGTCGGCTGGTGAAGATGGTGCCAGTCTCACGTACCAGGCCTCCTGTGCACCTCCCTAGCCTTGCACGTCCTGTGCCAGCACCGCTCTCAAGAGCTCCAGTGCACCTGCACGGTCCGGTTTTTCCAGTACCACCTCCATACCCCAGCCCTCCGGTAGCAGCTCCCCGCACCGGGCTTCCTGTGCGTGTCCTCGGCCCAGTACCACCAGTGCCAGCACCACGCATCAGGCCTACAGTGCGCCTCGCCTGTCCAGCGCTGTTAGAGCCTTCCTTCTCTACAGCGCTGCCGGAGTCTCCCGCCTGTTCAGAACTGCCAGTTAGCATGGAGCTGTCAGTCTGCAAGGAGCTGCCAGTCTGCAAGGAGCTGCCAGTCTGCAAGGAGCGGCCAGAGCTGCCTGTCTGCAGGATGCCGCCAAAGCTGCCAGTTTGCAAGGAGCCGCCAGAGCTGCCAGTCTGCAAGGAGCAGCCAGAGCTGCCAGTCAGCATGGAGCAGCCAGGGCCGCCAGTCAGCATGGAGCAGCCAGGGCCGCCAGTCAGCATGGAGCAGCCAGGGCCGCCAGTCAGCATGGAGCAGCCAGGGCCGCCAGTCAGCATGGAGCAGCCAGGGCCGCCAGTCAGCATGGAGCAGCCAGTCAGCATGGAGCAGCCAGTCAGCATGGAGCAGCCAGAGCAGCCAGTCAGCATGGAGCAGCCAGAGCTGCCAGTCAGCATGGAGCAGCCAGTCAGCATGGAGCAGCCAGAGCTGCCAGTCAGCATGGAGCAGCCAGTCAGCATGGAGCAGCCAGAGCTGCCAGTCATCATGGAGCAGCCAGTCAGCATGGAGCAGCCAGAGCTGCCAGTCGACCAGACTCTCCCAGATCTGCCAGTCGACCAGACTCTTCCAGATCTGCCAGTCGACCAGACTCTTCCAGATCTGCCAGTCGACCAGACTCTTCCAGATCTGCCAGTCGACCAGACTCTTCCAGATCTGCCAGTCGACCAGACTCTTCCAGATCTGCCAGTCGACCAGACTCTTCCAGATCTGCCAGTCGACCAGACTCTTCCAGATCTGCCAGTCGACCAGACTCTTCCAGATCTGCCAGTCGACCAGACTCTTCCAGATCTGCCAGTCGACCAGACTCTTCCAGATCTGCCAGTCGACCAGACTCTTCCAGATCTGCCAGTCAGCCAGGATCTGCCAGTCAGCCAGGATCTGCCAGTCAGCCAGGATCTGCCAGTCAGCCAAGATCTGCCAGTCAGCCAGGATCTGCCGAAACCACCAGCCAGCCTGGATCTGGTAGATTCATCAACCTGCCTGAGCTTCCTCTCACTCCTGAGCTTCCTCTCACTCCTGAGCTTCCCCTCAGTCCCGAGCTGCCTCAGTCCCGAGCTGCCCCTCAGTCCCGATCTGCTCCTCAGTCCAGTGGGGTTCTGGGTGAGGACTACTAGGCCATGGTCGGCGGCGAGGGTGGACTATCCAGGGACGCGAGGAGAAGGGATTAAGACATTGATTGAGTGGGGTCCACGTCCCGCGCCGGAGCTGCCACCATGGACAGACGCCCACCCGGACCCTCCCTATTGTTTTGAGGTGCGTTCGGGAGTCCGCACCTTAGGGGGGGGGTTCTGTCACACCCTGGTCAAAGTATTTTGTGTTTATCTTTATTTATTTTGTCAGGCCAGGGTGTGGCATGGGTTTTTGTATGTGGTGTGTATTTATGGGGATTGTAGCTAGTGGGGTGTTCTAGCTAAGTCTATGGCTGTCTGAAGTGGTTCTCAATCAGAGGCAGGTGTTTATCGTTGTCTCTGATTGGGAACCATATTTAGGCAGCCATATTCTTTGAGTTTGTCGTGGGTGATTGTCCTTAGTCTGTGTTAGGTTACACAAGTATAGGCTGTTTCGGTTTTCGTTAAGTTTATTGTTTTGATAGTGTTTGTGTTTAGTGTGTTTCTTCATTAAACATGGATTGCAATAGACACGCCGCATTTTGGTCCGACACTCCTTCACATACAGAAAACCGTTACAAAATCAGAGGATTTTTTAATCTTCATTGATATTTACGTATACTATGATACTATGAATTATTTGAGGTGTTCTTGGTGTAATAGAAGCAAATTAGTAAATGTGACAGACCAGCTCGATTTGGTCTTATGTAGCAAAATTTGAAATAGTGTTTTTTACAGTGGATAAAAGTAGAGCTAGAAAATTGTATATCATACACTACAAATGAGGAACAATGGGAATGTAACTCTTCTTTGAAAGTTGATAAACTTGTAAAATCACTTTTGAGAAAAGGGTCCTTGAATATTTTGGTAGACCTACTGGACCTACTTCTTTGTCTACACCCATGCAGCATTGTTCACACCCTCTTAAGCTTTAGTCCCACCTATCCCACCCAACATTCACATGTTTACCTGTGTGCCGACGCTGTGCCTGTCTTGTTACCTGATTGTTCCTGATTAAATGTTGACTCCCGTACCTGCTTCTCATCTCCGGCGTCGGTCCTTACACGTCTGTTGTGTTAGCTAATCCAAATCAATCATTTTAAAATGCCAATTGATCATTAGAAAACCCTTTTGCAATTATGTTAGCACAACTGAAAACTGTTGTGATTATTAAATAAGCAATAAAACTGGCCTTCTTTAGACTAGTTGAGTATCTGGAGCATCTGTCACGACTTTCGCCAAAGTCGGTCCCTCTCCTTGTTCGGGCGGCGTTCGGCGGTCGACGTCACTGGTCTTCTAGACATTGCCGCTCCACCTTTCATTTACCATTTGTTTTGTCTTGTTTTCCTGCACACCTGGTTTACGTCTCCTCATAATTACTATGTGTATTTAGCCCTCTGTTCCCTCCATGTCTGTGTGGGGTATTGTTTATTGTCGAGGTTGGCACGCTCCCAACTGGTTAGCGCCAGGTTATATGTATACCTGTATTTTGTGGCAGACGGTATTTTGTACTTGTACTTGTTTGTGGTACTGTGTGCTGCCTTACTTGTTTCGGGCATTTGTTGTTGGTGACGCTGTTGCGTTCTGGTCTTACTCTTTGCCTCAGTAAAGTACTTTGTGTTCACTCATCTCTGCTTCCCTGCGCCTGACTTCCATGCACCAGATACACCCACTGTTGACATCAGCATTTGTGGGTCTGATTACAGGCTCAAAATGGCCAGAAAAAAAACTCTGAAACTTCTGTCTATTCTTGTTCTGAGAAATAAAGGCTATTCTATGCGAGAAATTGCCTAGAAACTGAAGATCTCATACAATGCTGTGTACTACTCCCTTCACAGAACAGTGCAAACTGGCTCTAACCAGAATAGAAAGAGGAGTGGGAGGCACCGGTGCACAACTGAGAAAGAAGACAAGTACATTAGAGTGTCTAGTTTGAGAAACAGACAAGTCCTCATCTGGCAGCTTCATTCAATAGTACCCGCAAAGCACCAGTCTCAAGAGGCGACTCCGGGATGCTGGCCTTCTAGGCAGAATTGCAAAGTAAAATACATTTCTCAGACTGGCCAATAAAAATGAAAGATTATGATGTGCAAAAGAGCACAGACACTGGACAGAGGAACTCTGCCTAGAAGGCCAGCATCCCGGAGTTGTATGTAGATTATTGTAGCTGTTTCCAGCTACAATAGTCGTTTACAACATTAACAATGTCTACACTGTTTTTCTGATCAATTTCATGTTATTTTAATGGACAAAAAATTAGTAAAAAAAAAAAAAAAAAAAAAAAAAAGATTTCTAAGTGACCCCAAACTTTTGAACGGTAATGCGACAGTTGTCGCAGTGACATCATGAACATTCTATTGAAACGGTTACTTGCATAGTGGAGTCTTATGTTTAGACATGTAGCTTGTTAGCTAAACTATGAACTATAATACCAACTCATAACGTTACTGTAACGCTCGTCGTCGGTGAAAGGAAGAGTGGACCAAAGCTCAGCGTGGAAAGTGTTCATGATATTTATTTACAAGAAACACTCAAACAAAAATAACAAATCCAAAAACGAAAGCGAACAGTTCCATCAGGCACAGACACTAAACAGAAAATAACACCCCACAAAACCCAAACGGTAAATCACAACTTATATATGATCCTCATTCAGAGACAACGATAGAAAACATAGATTCTCCCACCCGAGTCACACCCTGACCTAACCAAACATAGAGAATAATAAGGATCTCTAAGGCGTGACAGTTACTACCCTGCATGAATCTGCAGGTAGCTAACCAACCAAGTTCAATGTTCGCTAGCTAACATTAAGCTATAACGAGCAATGCAAATGGCTCTGGGATATGAATACTATTACTATACAGATTATAGCTAGCTAACAGTACACTTCAACTTGAAATGAAAACGACTTTCTGACAAAATCAGAAACGTGTAATATTTGAACATGTAACTACCAAGACTATCTTACCCATATACATGGATGGACGCTTATCCCTCTCCGTCACGGATGCCATGGTTGCCCTTAGTTTGAGGATGTAATCCGGAGACAGGTGTTTTATACATATACATTTGCAATCAAATGCCAGAATTTCCTCCATCTCCTTAGCTATCATACTCTAATTCCACTGATTTCAAAGCTCAGTCCTCCAGAAAGTGGAGAGCAACACTTATGCAGTTATACTACGTGATCTCTTTCAAAAAAGCCACGTTAGAAAGGATTTCCTACACATACTGACCAGCTCATGTTGTAGACAGAAGCATGCTACATGGCAGACCAATCCAAACTCATCTCTCGGCATGTCTAGCCAACTCATTTTCTCAGCCAATCATGGCTAGTGGGAGGTTGCTAAAGCAACTAGGCTTGTAATTTAACAATTTAATTTGTATTTGTAGATGGCATACAAGTTTGTTAACAAGGCTTATTAAAGTTCCAGAAGGCATTTCTGCAAAAAACTGTGGCAAAAACAGTGGAGGCTGCTGAGGGGAGAACGGCTCATAATAATGGCCGGAACGGAGCTAATGAAATAGCATCAAACACCAGGAAACCATGTTTGATGTATTTGATATCATTCCACTGATTCTGCTCCAGCCATTACCATGAGCCCGTTCTCTCCAATTAATGTGCCACCAACCTCCTGTGACATATATATATTTTAATCCAGTTGGATAAATACTTCAAAACAGCCTACCCAACCACTCTGAGGCATCCGCAGGGTCCTAAAGCACACCGTGCTTTGTATTACATTCCAATGATAAAACCTGGGGGTGACAAAAAAATGCAATTTCAGAACGTGGCATGTCCCCCCCCGTGCCCAGTGAAAGTTGCACCTCTGAATAGAAGTGTTGTGACTTAATGTAGGATATTACTAGGTACATATTAAGTAGTTGGTTCCCTACTGAACAAGGAGTAAACATGTGAATATACAGTAGATATGACACATTAGTCATTTTTGTTAATTTAACTAGCGTACAGTTTCAGCAGAAAACAATAACAGATATGTGTGTACAGACTACGTAAACATAAATGGTACTGTAGTTCTGTGATGATACAACGGGATAAGTGAGATAACCTGTAGCAATAGTTCTGGTGTTTTTCGTCACTGGTTATTTCGACAAATCATTATTTGCAAGTGTTAGCATCTGTCCCTTAACTTCCAAATGTAGCTTTTCGTTACGGTTCCCATCTTTTCTTTTAACACGTACGATCCAGGACATAATCGAGCACCAATTACGCAATTCTTTAGTTCTGGGTTAACCGATATTAGTTAAATATACAGTAAATTAAATTACCACCCTTACTCTCAAATTGGCCCTTAGTCACTGAAATAGTCTTGTGGCTCTTATAAACCCCCACAAATAGACAGTACGACCCCCCCACAAACAGACAGTAGGACCACCCACAAACAGACAGTAGGACCACCCACAAACAGACAGTAGGACCACCCACAAACAGAGGGTAGCCTACACAGTAGCTGTAGTGAAGCATGTTGGCTGCGATATCTAAGCAGCATCACTTTTCCTTGTCACACCTTCTAATTAGCCACAGTCACATGAAGTTGAGCTGTCTGACATCTTCTTTGTTTTTAGTTTTTGACAGATCCAGATTCTGCTTTATTATTTATCTCTATTTTTAATGAGAGCTACACTAAAACTGGACTCTCACACACACACACACACACACAGAATGGTCTTATTACTAATTGACTAAGCGGAAGCAGGGCTGGATTAAGACATCATACAGGCCCCCAGGGCTTTGTTTAAAAAAAACATAAATAAATTCAACAGCCCAGGCCAATGAAGCCACTCACAGATTGTACAATATTAGGCAGTAGCACACTAAATCGCCCAATGATGAAGATGAAGGCAGAGGCTACTACTCAAGGTGATGGCCGATGTGTGCGTCTTGGCAATAGCCTATCTCAAGATGAGCTACTTTGAAAAACAGTGCTGCTGTTCGCTACAAATTGGAAGTTGTTGAGAATTTTTTTAAAGTATTGGTTCTACAGACGGATTAGTGTTCTTTTTTCAGCCGTAGTTATTTGCTTTCCAACCTGTAGGTTTTTCATGCCATTGAATTTAGAAATGTGCAAAAGGCAAACTGACAACCACAACCAACCATAGAAATGTAATCCATAGATGGCAGTTCCCATTCAAGTCAGGACTGGCAGCCATTGCTAGTTTAACAGTCAAATTGACCGGAGAAGATGTACCAAAACCCTTCTAAGGTTTACATGTCTATGGCCACAATGCAACAAGCTGTATATTTGGCATACATGCTGCCCAATTTGCATCCTTCCTGACAGTAGGCATACCAGTAATTGCCAAAATCTAATTAAGATGCTATTAAGATGCTTTATGTTGGTGTTTCCTTTATTTGGGCAGCTACCTGTATGTACTTGGGATAAAACTTAATCCACAGTTACTTAATTTTTTTTACTATTGATCCTCTGTGGCTAAATTATGCTCTCTGGTGTATTTTGAACTTTGAGAGCGGGCTCCTGTGATTATTTTTTTAAAGACATTATTTATTTTATATTTTCTTTCTTGGGACTTCCATGGCATTAATCTGGCCCTGAGTGGAAGTGTACAGAAATAATGGTGCTATCTAGAACGTTAAATTTTTGGCTGTCCCCATACCAAGAACCAAAAATGTTTCTCCTATGGGGACAGCCGAATAACCCCTTTGGAACCCTTTTTTCTAAGGGTCAGGAGAATGAGAGAGAGTGTGGATGAGACCAAATATACAATTAAGGTTTAGGGGCACATATGAGCAAATTTAAATATAATCACTCAATTAAAACCTTTACTAATTGCTTGAAAGATTGAATTTCACATTTACCTTTTGGAATTCTGTTGAATTATTGACTTCATTCCTGGGATTGCGTTGGCATTACATTGACTTCATTCCTGGATTTAAAAAAAAGTATCTTTGTTTTTACATTGGATTATCTATTTCCTTGGTTTTGGACCAAGATACTCAAACCAAACAGCAAGCAATGTTGGTTTGCTGTTTGGGGTTTTAGGTTTGGTTTCTGTATAGCACTTTTTGACATCGGCTGATGTATCAAGGGCTTTTTAAATACATTTGATTGATTGTTTGATGTTCAAGTATTACTAAGGTTTAATTTACATTTCGGATTCGTTCTTCAGACAGACAGCTCTGACAGGACTACTTATTTGCTGATTATTGAATCATTATCTTGTTGCTTATGTTAAACCATTGTGATTGTATTATCAACACACTAGTTTATTATAACACTGACCTAGTTCCACAATCTTTTCTTTCTGCCAAATTTGTGGTTTGTAGAAGTTTGTTACAACTTGACTCGACTTTCATCTATAAGGGAGGGTGGCCTAAAAAGGACTCTGTATGGGAGTCACCATTTAGAACAAACCGACTAGTGGCTTCCATCATGTCATGGTGTGACATGTTTTCTTGAATGGTTAGCCCAGAGTCACTCTCAGTGGGGGAGCGTATCTCAAACCCAATGCTTCACTGGCTCAGTGTGAAGCTACATCACCACTTGGAGTTGAGTCATCAATAACACTTCTTAGGACAATTGATTCCCATCAGAAGTCAGATGAGTGAAAATCAACATCTATTGACATCGCTTTGCCTTGCACTGCTGTGGTGTTCCGCTCTTATCTTCCCATGTAATTCACCCAACCGATTCATCCAGAACTCAGCTCCCACTGGGATCCTCTGGGAGGATATGCGGACACATATTTACAGGTGCAGACGGAAAACCTTCAGCAGCACTCAAATGGAATGTGGGTTTTGGTATTCCTGTTTATTATCTGTAGGCAACCATGCTTTTAATGTCAGGACTTTAAATTACTGTAACTAACAAGTTTTGTGAGAAATAATTTTCAATAACACACAATCCAATAGAAACTTAAAAGAAAATGGAACCTGTGTACCATATTTGTTTGTCTTCACAAGCACATTAGCTTGCATAGTTGTCCTCTTCCCATGATGGATTGAGCTGATATACTGTTGCAGTGGAACAGTTATCGTTTCAGATGCCTTCTGTTGGAGGGCTTCCCTCAAGGTATCCTTTATGCTTACAAAACATATATCCATTGGCCACAGAAGTCATTTCAATGACTAGTTTTGATATACATTTGGTTGAGATGTCAACTAACGGAATTCAATATGAAATCAACAAAAAAATTCACCATGTCCTTGGATTTCGGTTCAAAGTTGGGTGAAAAACAGATGACATTCCTTTACCTTAATGACTTTTTGCAAATCCAATCAATTTTCCACGTTGATTCAATGTCATCAGATAGTTTTTTTATGACGTGGAAACAACGTTGATGCAACCAGTTCTTACCCAGTGGGATAATTCCATAGGAGAATGGAGGGGGCTTTTAATCAACACCACGAGGAAGTAAAATGACAGATATTGATTATCCTTCTGTTTACATTTAATCTCATGCGCCTCTGGACTCCTTACGGGCATCTTGTCGGTGTTGTTTTATTGTCCTGCTACTGTAACAAAGCCTGTCATAAAGAATAAGAACTCAAGGAGATAATGTGTTTTCCATTAGTTTCCAAAGGATGGCTGTAACGGTTCTCTTGATGTGAAGTAGAGGCGGACCAAAACGCAGCGTGGTGGTTATTCATTGTATTTTAATGAAGACACTATACATGAATAAACTAACGAAAACAAGAAACGTGAGAACTCAAAACAGCCCTATCTGGTGCAAACACAAAGACAGGAACAATCACCTACAAACACACAGTGAAACCCAGGCTACCTAAGTATGATTCTCAATCAGAGACAACTACTGACACCTGCCTCTGATTGAGAACCATACTAGGCCGAAACATAGAAATACCTAAATCATAGAAAAACAAACATAGACTGCCCACCCAACTCACGCCCTGACCATACTAAATAAATACAAAACAAAGGAAATAAAAGGTCAGAACGTGACAATGGCTATGATAAGACATAAGGCGAAATGTGATCATGTCTTGTGTTAATTCATTATTATCAACTTAAGGCAGCTCCGTTGGATTAGTACTTATAACCTTACCCCTGGGTAACCTCGGGTCCTACCTAGTGTCTTGTCTTTGGCTATGCTGGATTAAGTGATATGACATGCTATTCTATAAAATAATTTCTCCATGATTGACATTACCTGTGTAATGGTCGTAGTATGAAGGAGAGGACCAAAGCGCAGCATGGTAAGTGTTCATCTTGGTTTTTAATAAGAATAGTGAACACTGAAACAAAAACAATAAAAAGACAAATAAACAGTCCTGAACGGTGAAATAAAACACAGAACAGAAAATAATCACCCACAAGTCAAGGGTGAAAACAGGCTGCCTAAGTATGGTTCTCAATCAGGGACAACGATTGACAGCTGCCTCTGATTGAGAACCATAACAGGACAAACACAGAAATACCAACTCATAGAAAAACAAACATAGACAACCCACCCAACTCACGCCCTGAACATACTAAAACAAAGACAGAACAAAAGAACTAAGGTCAGAACGTGACAACCTGATTGAGCTAATCATGTAAATGTAATTAACTAGAGAGTCGGGGCACCATAAAATAATATTTATACAGCTGTTATCTTCCGAATAAACTCTTAAAGACCTAGTAATATTTTACATCAATACCAGTCAATGTTAATCGTCACCTTAATTCAGTCTCATCTGAAAGTTGTAAATTCTTGGTTATCTTCACGGACCCTGGCTAACAAGTTGAATCAGCAATACAAAATTGGGTTTAATTATTTATTTACTAAATACCTAACTAATCACACAGAATTACACATACACATAATTAATCATAACTTAGTTACAAATTACGACATAAAGGAAAACGTCCCTAGCGGGCGGATCAGATATGACAGCTTGTTACACAAAAGAAAAGGGGCTGGGTTTGAGTGAAAGAGCGGGAAGACTGAGGACCAAAGGAAGAAGCTGTGCTATCGTAAATACAGTATCTTATGCATTCTAAATTACTGCCCATTTGGAAAAGGAAACGCTTCAGTAGGTTGGTGGTAGATGGAAGGCCGTGTTGCCAAACCGAGTCCTTTGTCCTTTGAAGAATGTCTCTGGTGGTAAATTGGGTACGTTGTAGTAACGTTGTTGTGTGATAGACGGGATACTCTGTCTGTTCCCTCGTTTGCAGCTGCTGTTGCTAACTCAACAGCTAGGAGGTATCACTTCTGTAGTGAATAAGAGATCAAAGTTCATACCATTCGCAACCAAAGCTCACTCTGATGTTGGCTTCGTTCTGTAGTTATTATATGAACCATTCTGACATGGGACCGTCGGCCTCACATCCTCATCAAGGCTTTATATAGTGGAGCGAGAAGGGTGTGTCTGAAAAGTATATAACCCATGTCTCTTCACAGCCACTGATTGAGCAGAGCCCGAACCTTATGAAAACCCAATTCTCACATTTTAGAAGCTAAAATCACATTTCATCCCATCACGAATAATTCCATATTCAAACATTTAAATTGAACAACAATTCCATGGGAATCCGATAACTCTGATGTGTAAACTTTACACTGTAGAGTTTATGTCATCTTATCCTTGATGAGAATGTCTCAGATGACAACTGAACTGATATCATATTCATTAAGTACCACCGCATATGTTCAATTGGTCAGAATACCAGAATATAGTTCATTTCCCCCCACCTTCTGATGTTCCCAGAATCTCTATGTTAACCAAGGGGTTTGAAATGTAACATCAGTAGGGTAGAGAGAGGAAAAAGGGGGGAAGAGGTATTTATGACTGTCATAAACCTACCCCCAGGCCAACGTCATGACACTAGTGTACATGCTGATAGTAATAACTGTTGAATATGTTCAAGGCCTGGGTATGTAAATGAGAAAGGAAAAGCCAATGGGGAGCACAATTAGCGCCTCGATGGGGTAACCCTTCAGGACAGGGTGCGGTACATGGAGAGGGGCCGACTACGTGAACGTGACACTAATTTGTTTTTGTGCGGTGGGTTCAACCATCCTACAGCACTTAAAACCCTACTGGGACATGTTTTACCCGCAGGCTACATCACAAACAACTCCTCCCAGTTACAGACAACCTGAAAACTACTCTGACGAACACTCCAAAAAGCTCTCGGGTTCTGTGACATGGAGGTTTCTCATACTAGAGCTACAGACTGTTACCAAGCCAGAGACACGGGAGGTTGAGTTTTACAACTCTACTAACATGCCATGCCAACCACTTAGACAGGGCTACAATTGTCGGACAAAAAAGACATTCAGGATTGTAGAACTTGATGTTAGAAGGTCTACTTTCTAGGGGAGACTATATTGGATGGTTCGATTTTCTTTTAATAACAGCCTCTACAAACATATGCTAAGAAGTGATAGGGGTAATCATGCAATGTTTGTAAATATATATATATATATATATATGTTTTTTTGCCAAATCACTTATAAGTAGATTGGTATTGTTTGTTTAAGTAATACTAAAACATGTATTCATTTTGCTAATGCTCAACGGCTATCATCTTTCAAATTAAATGTATTTCTTTAGCAGGACTATGCAATCACAGAGGGGATTTGATTAGGATAATGCGGATAGAATGTTTTATCATACCTTGGCCTGTGGGACAGTGATTAACCTTTGATAGACTCAAGTTTGTCACTCTGGGGTTCTAGACAGTAGAACCATTCCAAATTCCTGACAAATCTTTAGTAAGACTAGCAGTACCAACGTTTTATCCCTGCAGATGTCTTTAACCAAGACTAAGGAGATGATTGTGGACTACAGGAAAAGGAGCACCGAGCACGTCCCCATTCTCATCGACGGGGCTGTAGTGGAGCAGGTTGAGAGCTTCAAATTCCTTGGTGTCCACATCAACAACAAACTAGATCGGTCCAAACACACCGAGACAGTCGTGAAGAGGGCACGACAAAGCCTATTCCCCCTCAGGAAACAAAAAAGATTTGGCATGTGTCCTGAGATCCTCAAAAGGTTTTACAGCTGCAACATCGAGAGCATCCTGACCGGTTGCATCACTGCCTGTTACAGCAATTGCTAGGCATCCGACCGCAAGGCACTTCAGAGGGTTGTGCATACGGCCCAGTACATCACTGGGGCTATTTGCATTGTGTGCCCCCTCCCAACCCCTCTTTTATGCTGCTGCTACTCTCTGTTTATCTTATATGTATAGTCACTTTAACTATACATTCATGTACATACTACCTAAATGGCCCGGCCAACCAGTGCTCCCGCACATTGGCTAACCGGGCTATCTGCATTGTGTCCCACCACCCGCCAAACCCTCTTTTTACGCTTCTGCTACTCTCTGTTCATCATATATGCATAGTCACTTTAACAATACCTACATGTACATACTACCTCAATAAGCCTGACTAACAGGTGTCTGTATATAGCCTTGCTACTCTTTTTTCAAATGTCTTTTTACTGTTGTTTTATTTCTTTACTTACCTACACGCACACACACACACACACACACACACAGACACACACACACACACACACACACACACACACACACACACACACACACACACACACACACACACACACACACACACACACACACACACACACACACACACACACACACACACACATACACACACACACACACACACACACACACACACACATACCTTTTTTTTCCCGCACCATTGATTAGAGCCTGTAAGTAAGCATTTCACTGTTGTATTCGGCGCAGGTGACAAATTAACTTTGATTTGATTTGATTAGTCAGACTGTAGCCGTATAGAAGTGTTATCCCAGCAGATGTCTTTAGTTAGACTGTAGCAGTACAGAAGTGTTATTCCGGCAGATGTCTTTAGTTAGACTGTAGCAGTACAGAAGTGTTATCCCAGCAGATGTCTTTAGTTAGACTGTAGCAGTACAGAAGTGTTATCCCAGCAGATGTCTTTAGTTAGACTGTAGCAGTACAGTAGTGTTATCCCAGCAGATGTCTTTAGTTAGACTGTAGCAGTACAGAAGTGTTATCCCTGCAGATGTCTTTAGTTAGACTGTAGCAGTACAGAAGTGTTATCCCAGCAGATGTCTTTAGTTAGACTAGACTGTAGCAGTACAGAAGTGTTATCCCAGCAGATGTCTTTAGTTAGACTGTAGCAGTACAGAAGTGTTATCCCAGCAGATGTCTTTAGTTAGACTGTAGCAGTACAGTAGTGTTATCCCAGCAGATGTCTTTAGTTAGACTGTAGCAGTACAGAAGTGTTCTCCTAGCAAATGTCTTCTCAAAACACCACTTCAATAGAGGGAATGAAAGGGACAGGGATCAATGCTGATACAAATGAAAATAGTAGGATGGTGTGTGTGTGTGTGTGTGTGTGTGTGTGTGTGTGTGTGTGTGTGTGTGTGTGTGTGTGTGTGTGTGTGTGTGTGTGCGCGCACGTGCGTGCGTGCGCACATATTTGAGAGAGAGAGTGTAAGTGAGAGTGTGTGTAACAGAGACTGCACATGTATGTGTGTGTGTCATGCTCTGCGCATTCTCGTTCCTAGGCGCACTTCCGAACAAGATGGTCTTTCTTATGAGGAATCGTAGACAATGCGTTTAAACTCCACTGGGACACTCCATGATTTAAGACTCAGGAATGCTGCCAGGTTCCGCCAATAAAAAAGTAAAAACATATTATTAACATCAGAAGCATGCAATGTTTTATTCTCCTTTTATCCCTCTCCTCCTCACTTGGTAGCTTCATTACCCCTCTCCTCTCCTCTTTGTACCCAGCTAACAAAAAACATTCCCACAACTTTAGAGAATGTTCCCTTATGAATCGAATTTGTTCATTAACCAAACGTTTACATAGGAATGTTATTGTGATGTGCCTGGAATGTTTTCCAAGAGACCATTCCCTTAATATCATATCGAACTTACCCAGAACATTGTTACCATGTTCTCAGAAGTTAAGATATTGTTCTTGACAAGTTTCATGGGAACGTTGCAGGAACATTTTTGTCCAGCTTTCTGTCGCCCAGGATAACATTCCATCCACGTTCCACCAAACATACACAGACCATGGTTGTCGTCTTCTCTGAACAAAAGATATTAATGCTCTAGACATTTTTTATGGAACCTTTGCAAGATCATTCATGTGTCCAGCTTGCTGTGGGTTAGGATAATATTCCAGGATAATCTGTTTTGTTTTTGCATTGAATGCGTCTCAATCCAACTCATCCGCCTAACCTTGGAAATCAGCCTTTTCACAGAATCGTTTGTAACGTCCAAACAGTTTGGCCTACAAACTATTATGAACCCTCTATGGAAAGATGAAACTCTCACGATGGTGTTACCTGTTTTGCTCTACGACCCCCACAAGTGTCTTGGGACTTGTCTGAAGTTGGTACAGCCAATCTGCCAACTTCTGTCTGTAGCGTCTGAACAGTTTGGGCTACACACTAATATGACCCCTCTGTGGAACGACTCTCACGAACACAGACATGTCGGTTGTTTTGCTCTTGGATGTCCACAGACCTCACAAGATTAGTCTGAAAATCCTGTTTAGTGAAAAAAATAAGGGGTAAAATACATTTCCTTTTCTTTCTTAAATCTCTCAGATATAGTATTGACACCTCCGAACAAACTTTCTTTAGTTTTTTGGGGGTGGGGTTGGGGTTATCTGTTGTTCCATGTGGTGAATCTGTTATTCAATGCGTTTGTATGGGCTAAGAAAGTCCAAATAACATTTTTCATCAACCTTTTTTATACCTTAATATTCAAAATCAAATATCAAAGTGATCCTTGGTATGACCTTCATACAACATTTCCATTTAGCTTCGTAGATGAACATGCACATCGTAATCATGTATTCCGAAGTGTGAAATGCGGAAATTGAAAGCACTATGTTAAAAGCACTGTGTGTGAGTATCCCTAACCTTACCAACTGACAAAGAGCTATGAATGGATCAGTGGTTCACCAAGTCAGGGACTTGATTGGGTCGGGCAGCAGTAACAAGGCGTGGTGTATAATGACATTGTTGGGGAGGCAGGATGCTTCTTCGGTTCCATCAGGCGACGACGTCCTGACAACTCATGCACAGAAATGTTCTTGCAAAGTTCCCATGCAACGTGTCTAGTTGAAACATGAATAAATTATGTTCTGAGTACATGTTAAGCATGTTCCGTGTATGTTTGGTGGGACGTTGATGGAACATTCTCCTAATCATTAGAGAACTGGACACATGAACGTTCTTGCAACTTCCCATTGAAATGTGTCTCGAATATTAATATTGTATATTCTGATAGCATGGTACCACGTTCTGGGTATGTTCTGTTTCACATTAAGGGGATGTTCTCCTAACTCTAACGGCAAAACCATGTTAAAACGGTTCATTTTTCTAACACACACCGAACAAAAAGCTAAACACAACATGCAACAATTTCAACGTTTTTTTAAATTTTTTTTAAGGAAATCAGTCAATTGAAATAAATAAATTAGACCCTAATCTATGGATTTCACATGACTGGGTAGGGGCGCAGACATGGGTCCACCCACTTGGTATGTCATGCCCTGATCTGTTTCACCTGTTCCTATGATTGTCTCCACCCCCTCCATGTGTCGCTTATTTTCCCCAGTGTATTTATCCCTGTGTTTCCTGTCTCTCTGTGCCAGTTCATCTTGTATGTTTAGTTAAGTCAACCAGCGTGGTTTTCCCCGTACTCCTTTTCTATTCTTTTTTTTGGCTAGTCCTTCACAGTTTTGACCACTGCCTGGACTACTTTTCCACTTGCCTGATACTTTTGCTTGTACATGACCTTTATCTTGTCTATCCCTTTTTGGATGAATAAACATTGTAAGACTCCAACCATCTGCCTCCTGTGTCTGCATCTGGGTCTCGCCTTGTGCAATGATATGGGAGCCAGGCCCACCTCCTGGGGAGCCAGGTCCAGCCAATCAGAATGTTTTTTTCCCCACAAAAGGGATTTATTACAGAAGGAAATACACCTCAGTTTCATTAGCTGTCTGGGTGGCTGGCCTCAGACAATCCCACAGGTGAAGAAGCCAGATGTGGAGGTCCTGCACATTTTAGAGTGCCATTTTATTGTCCCCAGCACAAGGTCCACCTGTGTAATGATCATGCTGTTTAATCAGCTTCTTGATATGCCACACCTGTCAGATGGGTGGATTATCTTGCCAAAGGAGAAATGCTCACTTACAGGGATAGAAACACATTTGTGCACATCATATGAGAGAAATAAGCTTTTTGTACGTATGGAACATTTCTGGGATCTTTTATTTCAGATCATGAAACATGGGACCAACACTTTGTATGTTGCGTTTTATATTTTTGTTCAGTATAGGTAGAATGTTCCCTTCACTAACAGAAAACTAGACACAAACATTAAGGGAACATTACTTGTAACATTGCAAAAACGTTCTCGCTCCCTAGAATTGTTAGATGGGTAGCTTTATTACTTCTCTCCTTCCCTTCTGCTCTCCTCCCCTCCGCTCTTCTCTCCTCCCCTCTTCTCTCCTCTTGGTACCTCTATTACCCCTACCTTACCCACCTTTCCCTTTTTGTGTGGAATTTCAGATCATTCTAACCCTAACCCTAACCCAATGTATATGCATATGAGGGATGGATGGTTTACAATTGACCATAATCATACAATGTTTTCATTTCAATGTAGTAGTATTTTCTGCAAACCTAGTACTATATTACATATTGATTTTAATTAAACACAGTATTTCAATATTACATTATTAGATATTGCACAGCAAGGAATCCATATTGTCTCATCAGATTATCATTGAGACGCGTGTAACATAATAAGATTATTAGGTTGAATTGAATCAGGTTAGTTAATACAATTTGTCGGGGTAGGACCATCAGCCCATACTGTTATTCATCATTCATCATTTACTTGAGACCCACTTTTAGATCTTTTTTATCTGGGTCTGGGAAGCCATCCCCAGTTCTCCAAGGTCTTTCTTCTTCATGGTGGTTCAACAAATCTCTGAGACCCCTGAAATGGAATGCCTCCAACGGAGCAGATCTACAGGACGCTAGGGAAGAGTAGCCTGCTGTGCCAAACTACTTCATGGCATTATTCTTAATGACGTCTCATCTGCATCCGCCCTCTCAACGGACACAAATCATCCATGGCTTTAAACAGAGGTTTAAGACGATTCATTGTTAAACGGTCCCATTGGGAACAGAAAAGTACTGCTTTTTCATAGTGCTTTTATATTTTTGATGAAGGGTATGAAAAAAGAATATGAAAAAAGAATATGAAAAAAAGCCTTGTTGACAGCAGCTATTATTCTTCATTTGCTGGTACAGTTTGTACTAGTCTTGTAGTAGCAGACCTACACATTTAGCTTGTCAAACATAGCATGGATCATTATGCATTAGCCATGATTGGAGAGTCCTTAAAAAAAAGTAACGATTCTTTCTTTTGATTATGCATTGTCTTCAGAGGAAGAGACAAAAGCCTCCAGGCAAGTTTGACGATTGAGAGGGGTAAACCACAGTTCAGAGACACTTCTAAAGTTGTTTGAAACATTTCTATTTAAGGGGTTTGAATAAAGTTTTGACATATGTCTTAAAAGGTTTAGCAGGAAAAATGTTTAGTAAGTGACAGTCAGACATGCTGCCAGCTAAACTAACTGTTGACTAAGGTCACCACTTCATCTCAATGATGAGGTGAGCATGGACAAAGTTGCATTCTCATCAAAGGGAGGGAAGCTCAGAGACCATGGTATCAAAGGTTGCCATTTAGCATTTCATCCAAACCAAGCATGTATGCTATCTCTCGCTCATCACCACTAGCCAAATGTTAATGCACTCCCGGGCGAGAGTGCATGTGTTAGTCCCCTGCACAATGGTGTTGGAAGAGGCCACCATCTCCCCAGAAGGACCCACAGATACATAATTGACCTGCATAAAAGCCATCTCCCTCATTCCAGATCAAGCAGAGTGCCGTGGCTGCGTTGCCCGTGGTTACCAGGGCTGTTGTGCAGGGGTCAGAGTCTGTTAGCAGGCCAGATTGGCAGCAAAGGTACAGTGAGAGCTCTCTCTGGATTGTGAGAGCCGCGGTCATTCGTTCTCGACGTGGCATTTGCACTGAGAGATTAAATCCTGCTTTGGTACACTGGACATTACTAGGAGTGTAATTTCCATTGGTGTAATGACAGTGGCAATAATAACCAAACTGCCTGTTATAATCACAGTCACACCAGTGGATGGTGATAAGCTTAGCGAGAAACTGATAGAATAGGCAAAATGTTGAAAGGGTATTCTTGAACTGAATGTGTTTTCTTCACAGTTTATTTGTGTATACCACTGCGTGGCTTGGCCTACATTTATAACGTAATCGTACACACTTCAATCGTTTGCATTTTCTGTGTGCTTCCATGTGTCTGGTTGAGATGGCTACAAACAAGAAGTCCAAATGAAGCCTTTCACACACTCACACTCACGCACACACATGCACACACACACACACACACATACACTCTGCCACTCTTTCTTTCTTAACCTGACAAAGGCATAGACATCACATTAATGTGATGCCCATCACCCATCCATTTCTCCAGAGTCCCCAGAGTGGGAATGAACTCGTTAATCCATGTTCAACTGGTCCCTTTCCCTGTGTCCATTCTCTCCTCAAAATGCACCGATTACTACAGGTGTATAGAACTTAGCGTGACATTTTTACTTGCAAGCCCTTAACCAACAATGCAGTCAGAGAAATAGAGTTAATAAAATATTTACTAAATAAACTAAAGTCAAAATAATCTAATCAATCAAGAAATGTACATAACCATAACGAGGCTAACTACAGGAGATATCAGTAGGAAGTCAATGTGCGGGGTACAGGTTAGTCAAGGTCATTTGTAAAGTGACAATGCACAGAAAATAAGCAGCAAGGATAATTTATTTGTATTTTTATATTGAACCTTTATTTAACTAGGCAAGTCAGCTAAGAACAAATTCTTATTTACAATTACGTCCTACACTGGCCAAACCCGGACGAAGCTGGGCCAATTGTGCGCCGCCCTATGGGACTCCTAATCACGGGGCGGTTGTGATACAGCCTAGATTCGAACCAGGATGTCTGCAGTGACGCCTCAAACACTGAGATGTAGTGCCTTAACCCGCTGCGTCACTTGGGAGCCCCCCGAGTAGCAGCAGTGTAAAAACAAAAAGGGGAGGTAAATGTAAATAGTCCAGCTGGCTATTTGATGAATTGTTCAGCAGTCTTATGGCTTGGGGATTGAAGCTGTTAATGAGCCTTTTGGTCCTAGACTTGGAGCTCTGGTACCGCTTCCCATGCAGTAGCAGAGAGAACAGTCAATGGATTTGGTGACTGGAGTCTTAGACAATTTTTTGGGCCTTCCTCTGACACCGCATAGTATATAGGTCCTGGATGTCAGGAAGCTCGGCCCCAGTGATGTACTGGGCCATACGCACTACCCTCTGTAGCGCCTTACGGTCAGATGCCGAGCAGTTGCCATACCAGGCGGTGATGCAAACGGTCAAGATGCTCTCGGTGGTGCAGATCTGGAACTTTTTAAGGATCTGGGGACCCATGCCTAATCTTTTCAGTCACTGTCTTGGTGTGTTTGGATCATGATAGTTTGTTGGTGATGTGGACACCAAGGTACTTTAAACTCTACACCCGCTCCACTTCAGTCCCGTCAATGTTAAGGGGGGCCTGTTCGGCCCTCCTTTTCCTATAGTCCATGATCAGCTCCTTTGTCTTAATCACATTGAGAGAGAGGCTGTTGTCCTGGCACCACACTGCCAGATATCTGACCTCCGCCTTATAGGCTGGCTCATCATTGTCGGTGATCAGACCTACCATTGTTGTGTCATCAACAAACTTAATAATGTTGTGTTGAAGTCATACTTGGCCACGCAGTCATGGGTGAACAGGGAGTACAGGAGGGACCTAAGCATGCACCCTTGAGGGGACCCAGTTTTGAGGTTAAGCATGGCAGATATGTTGTTTCCTACCCTTACCACCTGGAGGGGGCCCAACAGGAAGTCCAGGATCCATTTGCAGAGGGAGGTGTTTAGTCCCAGGGTCCTTAGCTTAGTGATGAGCTTTGTGGGCAATATGGTGTTGAACGCTGAGCTGTAGTCAATGAACAGCATTCTCACATAGGTGTTCCTTTTGTCCGGGTGGGAAAGTTCAGTGTGGAGTGCGATAGAGATTGCGTCATCTGCGGATCTGTTGTGGCGGTATGAGAATTGGAGTGGGTCTAGGGTTTCTGGCATGATGGTGTTGATGTAAGCCATAGCCAGCCTTTCAAAGCACTTCATGGCTACTGACGTGAGTGCTACGGGCGGTAATAATTTATGCAGGTAACATTCGCTTTCTTGGGCACAGGGACTATGGTGGCCTGTTTGAAACATGTAGGTATTACAGACACGTCCAGGGAGAGGTTGAAAATGTTCATGAAGACACTTGCCAGTTGGTCTGCAGATGCTCTGAGTTCACATCCTGGTAATCGGTTTGGCCCCATGGCTTTGTTAATGTTGACCTGTTTGAAGGTCTTGCTCACATCGACTACAGAGAGCGTGATCACACAGTCGTATGGAACAGCTGGTGCTCTCATACACGCTTCAGTGTTGTTTGTCTCAAAGCGAGCATAAAAGTTATTTAGCTCGTCTGTTAGGCTCGCGTCACTGGGCAGCTCGCGGCTGGGTTTCCCTTTGTAGTCCATAACAGTTTTCAAGCTCTGCCACATCCAACGTTAGAGCCGGTGTAGTAGGATTCAATCTTAGTCCTTTATTGATGCTTTGCCTGTTTGATGGTTTGTCTGAGGGCATAGGAGGATTTCTTGAAAGTGGCAGCTCTAGCCTTTAGCTCGGTGCGGATGTTGCCTGTAATCAATCACTTCTGGTTGGGAAATGTACATATGGTCACTGTGGGGATGACGTCGTCGATGCACTTATTGATGAAGCCGGTGACTGAGGCGGTATACTTCTCAATGCCATTGGATGAATCCTGGAACATATTCCAGTCTGTGCTATTCAGACAGTCGTGTAGCGTAGCATCCGCGTCATCTGACCACTTCCGTATTGAGCGAGTCACTGGTACTTCCTCATATAGTTTTTGCTTGTGAGCAGGAATCAGGAGAATGGAGTTTAGGTCAGATTTGCCAAATGGAGGGCAAGGGAGAGCTTTGTATGCAACTCTGCATGTGGAGTAAAGATGGTCTTGAGTTTTTTTCCTCTGGTGGCACTTGTGACATGCTGGTTGAAATGATTATTTAAGTTTGCCTGCATTAACGTCCCCGGCCTCTAGGAGCGCCACTTCTGGATGAGCACTTTCTTGTTTGCTTATTCGCCTTATACAGCTCGTTGAGTGCGGTCTTAGTGCCAGCATCAGTTTGTGGTGGTAAATAGACGGCTACGAATAATTTAGATGTGAACTCTCTTGGTAGATAGTGTGGTCTACAGCTTATCATGAGGTATTCTACCTCAAGCGAGCAATACCTTGAGACTCCTTTAATATTGGACATTGCGCACCAGCAGTTATTGACAAATAGTCACACACTCCCACCTCTCGTCTTACCAGACATAGCTGCTCTGTCCTGCCGAAACAAGGACAAGCCAGCCAATCAGCCAAGTCTCGGTGAAACATAAGATATTACAGTTTTTAATGTCCCGTTGGTAGGATAGTCATAATCCTAGATCATCGAATTTGTTTTCCAACGATTGCACGTTGATCAATAATACCGAGGGTAGTGGTAGTTTACTCACTTGCCGACAAATTCTCACAAGGCTGCCAGACCTCCGCCCACTGTATTTCCATCTTTTCTTCACACGAATTACGGGGATTTGGGCCTGGTCTCCGGGAAGCAGTACATCCTTTGCGTCAGACTCATTAAAGAAGAAATCTTTATCCAATTCGAGGTGAGTAGCGCTGTTCTGATGTCCAGAAGCTATTTTCGGTCATAAGTGACGTTAGTAGCAACATTATGCACAAAATGAGTTGCAAAAAATTTGAGCCCATAAAACGGCAGCCATCCCCTCCGGCGCCATTATATAGTCAGCTTCTTGTGTTGTAGCCATGGCACAGTGATTCACTCAGACTCAACTCATTGTGTGTGTGTGTGTGTGTGTGTGTGTGTGTGTGTGTGTGTGTGTGTGTGTGTGTGTGTGACTAGAAGGGGAAGCTTTCAACCTGATCTAACTATGGCTGCATGCATTCTGAAGCGTTCATCTGCCATTACCATCATGTGGAATTGAGCTTTTTCATTTGCGGACTGTCAGTCTTAACAGAGAAAAAAAAGGTCCATAATGATTCTGTCTGCCTCATGTAAACATACAGTCTTGGGTTTCTGTTCATTTTATCTTACATTGTTCTGATACCTTGACTCACACAGAGGGGGCGGATGCTGACTCACTTGCCATTACAGTCTGTTGCAATATGTTGTTAATTTTACGTCAGCAATAAGATGACCCCTACACAGACCTTGTTTCTAATCTCACATACAGTATACAGTACAGTGCTGTACATCTTGTTCTTTAATTGTGATGTGTACAGCTAAGACATATGGTTGTAAGTCAGAGTAAAACTATAGAGTGAAATCACACAGCCACTTGCACATAATCCACATCTTTCACGTCTTATCTTAGACACAAATCAAATTAAATCAAATGTATTTGTCACATGCGCCGAATTCATCAGGTGTAGACCTTGTCATGAAATGCGTACTTACGAACCCTTTCTTAACAATGCAGAGCTAAAAAGTATAAAGATTTTGCAAATAAGAAAAAAAGGAAATAGTAACACAATACAATAATAATGAGGTTATATACAGGGCCTTAGTCTGAATAGATTAGCTTTCTGGGTGGGTTTGTTAATTATGAATATGAGCCATCATTATGAAACTGTTTGAATGAATGACCCCCTTCCCTTAGAAAAGGACGCAGCCATCACTGTGAGAACAGTTAAACCATGTAAATCTGTCGCCTTTAATGGCCAGCTCCCAACTGAGATATACATTGTAAATACATTTGTGAGGCACTCAAGCTGTAGCGGCCTGAGTGATATAGGGAGACGATAATGATTTAGAATCCCTCCCTCCCCTCATACACACACAAGCACAACAACACACACACAACCACACACACAACCACACCAACACAAACACCACCACACAAACACACACACAAACACACTGACAACCACACAAACACACACACAACCACACACATAACCACACACACACAAACACAAGTGTGGGGTGTGTATAGTATATGTATGTTTATACAGACTTCTTGCCTCAGTGTGTCGGTGTATTTTGACGTGTCCCTGTGTGTGTTTGTGTATGGATGTGTGATGTTTTATGTGCATGTGTGGCCAACAGTATGCCTGCTTTATCCAGATCAAACATGTGTCTTACTGGTGAGGCCTTCCGTAAGCTGAAAAGGTCACTGGGGTGATTTCTAATAAACCTCCTTGCTACAGGTCAATGCCTGGCTGGGGTTGCTGACCTTTGCTGTATCGGACACATTTTGGAAGGGGGAGAGGGGAGTCTGCAGTGTGAAATGGGCTGGGGAGACGACTGGATCACAACTTCTCCACAAAGCCTCCACACAGGACATAATAAATATTTCATCATTTACAGCTTGTGCAAGAGATTTGTTTGGGTCTCGTGTGTAGTACCCATACAAGACAAATTCATAGCAACCATTTGTTGCATGGCCATTACCTACAAGCTGTCAGGAAACAAAGATGATGGCTTGAATGTCAAATTGTTTGTCCTTCTTCATGCGGTAATAAATAACCATAATCAACAAGTCATATCTTTTTTTTTTTTGGTTCTGCAGCAGGTTGACTAACTCCACGGCACTTCAGGAGTATGCAGGGTACAACTCTACTTACCCATTGATTAAGGTGGAAATCCACATATCAGTTGGAACATGATTCTCTCTGGAAAGATACTCCTATTCCAACACGGAATATGTCAGGACATAGTCTTAGACTCATCACGACTCCCTGTTGTCCAAGGTCATAGTCTTTCTCTTCTAGGGTAGGCTATGCGACAATGATCTTCATTCCCATGATAGATCCATCCATGCTCAATGCCAGTGCAAACATTGCAGTTCTTCAGCATATTTATCCAAAAGTGTGAGATTGCTTTTCTGAGTAGAAATCCATCACTGAGGGTGAGCACTGTTTCTATGTTTGTTTGAATATCCTTATGCTATTGAAAGACTATCATTTATAAAATGTCCTCTCAATGCTAAGCACATTGTCATGATAATGTATATGAATGGAGTGTAAAGGAAACATTCATGGCAAAAATGATGATCCTTGCAGTTCTATTGAGAGCAAAATGGAAGTGTTACATAAGGAGTGTACATTTCCTTAAAAAAGCCGTACACGTCTCCAGATTTCTGCCCAAGAATATATCCCTAAATGGAATCTGCCACTTTTAAACGCAGGCAATCATAATGGTGTCGTTCCCTCACAATGGAGGGGAAAATCTAAACTCGAAGAATGACTTGAAATTTGAATTTATGTCCAGAAGCCCAGAGCGGGCAGAAAATGAAAAGTAGCAGACATGGAAAACTAGTAGAGTCTAAAAAACACTTAATGGGGTAGTTTTCAGAGTTTTTACCCCAAGCTTAAATCACTTTATTACCTTAAGATAAGTTACTTGATGGCTTGTCATTTCAGACCACTGTTTGGATATCAGTGTTAGCATTTTGCTAATGTTGGTATCGGGATACTAAGGACTGGCACACTTTTGGGTAGCCCTTCCTTCTCTAGGGGTGCCCATAGAGATACTAGAAAGACCATTTGCAGTCTGTGCAAAGTCCTCTTCTGTGACAGGATGGCAGTGCCATTGAGGGCTATCTCCACTTCGAGGTAGCCAACTGAGTGGGACTTTCTATTGGTTATACTCATAAAACTAAATATGGAGCTCATTTTAATTGACTTCAGTTGATTTGCTACTTACAGTTTTTACAATTGCCCCTACCGGCCGTGTGCACCCAATTTAGAGGGAACATTGGTGATTAAATCCAATGGAATTTGTCACATGCTTCGTAAACAACAGGTGTAGACTAATAGTAAAATGCTTACTTAGGGGCCCTTCCCAACAACCCCCCAAATTTTTGGGGGGGAAATAGTTGAAAAATAGAAAAATAATAACACATTGAGTGTACCAGTACCACGGGGTACCAGTACTGAGTCAATGTGCAGGGGCACGAGGTAATTGAGGTAGATATGTACATATAGGTAGGGATAAGGTGACTAGGCAACAAGATAGATAATAAACAGTAACAGCAGCGTATGTCATGAGCAGGCCCACACGGCATCCACGCACGCAGAATTCCGATGAAAATCTGCAGAATTTCAAATAGAACGCGTAGGATTCTAAAGCTAAAAATACACTGCCAGCTGACAGAAAAGTTAACAAAAATGGACTTGTTGCTGAATTAGCATTTTCATTTAATTTTCATGTAATTTTCATGTATTTCAATCACCCAAAAGTGTAGCCAGAGGTGTCCCACTCTTACCGTAGCCTCATCTCATGTGTGAGTTGTGCAGACAGCTCAGTGAGTGAATGGCAGATGTCTGAGGAGTGAAGTAACTTTATCTAGCTAGCTAAAAATGCCCATATTTGCAGCATAGGAGCTGAGAAGTAAAGACTTGGCGACCAGAATAACAGCCAGGGACAGGATGTTTCCAGCTGAACTGTACGAGGATTTTCTGCAAAGACTGTCAGAATTCAATGAACTACATACTGTACATCGTAAAACTGCGGTTGAGCACCTGAGGTCACTCCAACACAAAAATAGGAAGGCTAGTGGACCAGGTAAGCATTCTGATGCTTTAGCTAGCTACAGCTATATTAACTAGCTAGTAGTTTTGCTCAAGCTAGTGAATATCTGTTCTTGATAATAATATTTCTGTCTGCATCTAGATAGGAGTGGAAAGTTAACTAGCTAATGTTAGCCTGGCAAGCTTCCCCAACTTGCCACTCCAGTTCCATCACGGAATTTAGGCTCGCTAGCTTAGCTGAGGTAATATTAGCTAGTAGCTAGCAAGTTACTCAAAGTGATGTGGTGGAGCTATCAAAACAAGTGACATGTTGGGAATTACAAAAGCAGCAAGTCACAGACATGATGTTTTTGTGACATTATTCATTAAATTATTTGGTGTTAACTACTCACATTGTATTATTATGGTGTGTGTGTGTGTGTGTGTGTGTGTGTGTGTGTGTGTGTGTGTGTGTGTGTGTGTGTGTGTGTGTGTGTGTGTGTGTGTGTGTGTGTGTGTGTGTTGCTTCAGGAGAAAGAGTGCTTAGCTTCAAAGCTTGATATCTTCTGGAGGGCTGTTGTTGAACTCATAACATTCTTTAATTTCTAAATGTTTTCAGTCCAAACAAGAACACAGACCCTGGCCTCCTGTCTGGCAAAGACCCTCTCCACAGCTGACAGAAACGAGTTCATGTTGGACTTTAATTGAAGCAGATATATTAATTGTAGCAGATATACCTCTTGTGAAGAGGCTCAAGTTCCTCACATTTCTGAAGAAACACTACAAGCAGGGAGGGTCTATCCCTGCGTAATCCCATCTGCTTACAGAGTACCTACCAGAGCTCTACCCACAATATCCAGCCCAGGTGGTAGGGGCAAGAAAGGACATGAAGGCCTATGTCCATGCTCTCCCTGCTCTGAGCCAGGTATCTGCAGAGGAGTGGCACAGATACATGGGCGTTGACAAGGCAGACGCTATGGAAGTCAGTGCAGTGAACTGGTGGGCAGCTAGGCATAATAGGATTGTGGCGATACATCTGTGCCTCCCCACTACCTCAGTGGATGTAGAGAGACATTTCTTACATTATCAGATGCTACTTAGTCAGCGTAGAAGGAGCATCACAGATAATTGTTTAAAGATGTTGATTGCAAATTACAATAGCATTGAGCATTAAAAAGCACATCAGTCACAAACACACCCACCGACTCTCCCACTCGTTCTGTGTTTTGGTTAGAAGCAATGTGAATGGTGAATGGAACGACGAGACAGAATAGTTAATCTAATCTATTTGACGTTTATGTATTTTTAGATGGATTCATCAATGTATTATTTGTATTTACAGTATATGCCATGGTACATTGTTAATAATGCTCTATTTATTCATGTCTCGTTTATTTATGAAACGTTTATTTATGAAACGATTCCAACAAAAGGACCGTATAAAGGTTGAGTCAGTGTAGAGGTTATTTGTGACTGAGCTTTACTAGAAGGATAACCATAGGTTATGTTATTAAATAATGTTAGTACTTTAGAGGCATGAAAAATCTGTCTTCAGATTTTTGGCAGAAATCTCTGCAGAATATAGAAAAAGAATCCAGGCAGATTCCGTTTGGGTTTGGTCCTGAGTCAAAAGAGTTGGTGCAAAAATGGTCAATGCAGATATTCCAGGTAGCTTTTGATAACTATTTAACTGACTATTTAGAAGTCTTAAAGCTTGTTCAGGGTCCTGTTGGTTCCAGAGTTGTGCATTGTCATGCGGTAGCAGGTGAGGCTAGAGGTGTCACTACAGACCCTGGTTTGATTCCAGCATGTATCACAGACGACCGTGATTGGGAGTCCCATAGGATGGTGCACAGTTGGCCCAACGTCGTCCGGGTTAGGGTTTGGCAGGGGTAGGTCATCATTGTAAATAAGAATTTGTTCTTAAAAACGTAATGTTGTTAATACAGTAATGACTATATGCCATGGCAGAGCAAGGGTGAAATTCCCCTTTAATAAGTGCATCAATGATGTTGTCCCCACGGTGACCGTATGTACATATCCCAACCAGGCATATCCCAACCATATCCCAACCAGGCAACATTTGCAGAGAAGGACACTAATCCGGACACTTATTAGAAATCCCTCCATGCCCTCCGAGGAACAAGCAAACAGGCAAAGCATTAATACAGGACTATCGCGTTTAATGTATGACCGAGATGCAGACAGTGTTGAAGAAACAAAAAGTGTATTCTTTAACAGGGGCAGGCAAATGACAGGTCAAGGCAGGCAGGGGTCAATAATCCAGGTAGGGTGTAAGGGTCCAGAAAGGCAGGCAGTCTCAGTGTTAGGACAGGCAGGGGTCAAAAACGAGAAAGACTAGAAAACAGAAGCAAGAAACAGGCAGGAGCAGGGAAACAAACGCTGGTAGGTTCTATGAACAAAATGAACTGGCAACAGACAAACATAGAACACAGGTATAACAAACAAACAGGAGACAAAGGGCTGTGAGACATGGGTTTAACTCTAGACACATGAAAAGTAGGATGTACACGGCGGTTATGGGGCAACAGAAGACACACAGCAGAGGGGCTAATCAAGGGGGTGTAGTCGCGGGGCAATAGCAGTGTGTCAGCGCATCTGTCTTGACATTCTTGGATACTGGTCGGTGCTGCGGAAGCAAAGTGGCCCGGGCCTTACTGAACCCCTCCCGGAGGTCCTGGTACTCAGCGGGAATGATGGAGAGCAATTTCCAAGCCCCAAGGAAGACTTTCCGGGCAGGCAGAGCTGAATTCAGGCAATGAGCGTGGCAGAACGGGCTCCAGCCCACAATGGCACCAGTAGACCAGTCAATAAAGGGATTCTGTTGCTGGAGCCAAGAGAATCCCAATATGACGGGAACCTGCGGAGACTTAACTAGCTGGAATTGTATCGTCTCACTGTGGTTCCCTGACACACGTAGGTTGATGGGGGTGGAATGGTGGGTGATCTGGCCCATAGAGCGCCCGTCCAGTGCTCTAACATAAATGGGAATGGAGAGGGGTTGAGTGGGGATGCCCAGCTTCAATGCCAGGGTAACGTCCATAAAGCTCTCATCGGACCCCAAGTCGATGAGTACCTGGAAAGACTTGGACTAGTCGCCCCACAGCCTCAAACTTTTTTCACTTCCGCCACAAGGCATTGTTGTTCCCAAATGGCTGTAGCCCAGGTGAGGGCCCTACCTGGCATCAGAGTGATGAGGTACGCTATCTTAGAGTGGTCTGAGGGGAAGGAGGAAGGCTGCAGCTCCAGGATGAGTGAACACTGAGCGAGAAACGCCCGACAGGTGCCCGACTCTCCATCAAAGTGCTCCGGTCGAGGTAACCTGGGTTGCAGGGAAACCAGGATGACGGTACTCCTAATAGCCGAGTTACTGAGGGGCTGGGAGGTTACCGTCATGGTAGGCTGCCTGACAGACAAGCTGCTGAATTGCTCCAGCAATGTGTTCAAAGCACTGTCATGGCGTTCGGCCAAGGTCTGGAACCCTTCGATCAGACTGCGAAGCAACTCCTCGTGCCTTCCAAAGATGGCTCCTTGGGAGGAGATGGTGTTGCAGAGCTGGTCTGAGTCTGCTGGGTCAGTCATGGCCAGTTCGTACTATCACGTCTAAGGTATGACCCAAATGCAGACAGTGTTGAAGAAACAAACGTTTATTCCTTAAACAGGGGCAGGCAAATGACAGGTCAAGGCAGGCAGGGGTCAATAATCCAGAGGTGTAAGAGTCCAGAACAGCAGGTAGTCTCAGGATCAGGACAGGCAGGGATCAAAACCGGGAAAGACTAGAAAACAGGAGCAAGAAACAGGCAGGAACAGGGAAACAAATGCTGGTTGGTTCTACAAACAAACCAACTGGCAACAGACAAACAGAGAACACAGGTACAAGTACACAGGGGATAATGGGGAAGATGGGCAACACCTGGAGGAGGGTGGAGACAAACAGAAAGACAGGTGGAACAGATCAGGGTGTGACACAGGACCAAGATCGAATCCTACAACACCGGCTCTGACGCTCGTCGGATGTCTTGAAAACTATTATATACTGTATATGAAATTGTGGCAACCCTAATTCATGCAATTGGAAAATTACATTGTTAAACTTGGCAATCAGAGCTTTAAATGATTTGATTCTTGTGTGGAATTTTAGGAGGGGAAATCCCAGAAGGGGGTCTTAGAACCAGTTCATTGTATTATAGCGGAAAAATGTACTGTTCAATTAAATACGGGAGGAGTAAGCCTGAAAGTTCCAGTAATCTATCTACTTGATCATAGACATGAATGCATGCAGGGATTAAACATAATATTTTGGGGATATGCACTTACTGTAAAACGCTCTGGATAAGAGCATCTGCTAAATTACTAAAATGTAAGACAAAAACCTCCAGGGGACCATGACACTATATTCCAAGAACGTTCAGGGGACCTTAAGGGGACCATGACACAACATCTCAAGAAAGTCCTAAAAATTTCCTTGGAGACATCTTCGAGACACTGGGAGTTAGACAAAACCTCCAGTGGACCATGACACAACGCCCTAAAAATATCCTAAAAACAACCAATCTAGAACTAGACAAAAACCTCCTGGGGACCAAGACCAAGACTTTAAGCGACTATTTCGTCCCAGGGAGGTCTTAACAACTCATTATTGTTTGCAGGGTAGCGTTTTAGAATGAAATTACTAAAGATAAAGCTTTAATAATCTGATTGCTTTTTGGGAGAGGCTTTCAACAATTTAGCGCTTAATCATCTGTTTACATGTGTTTTTGCCTCCAACATTAGCTATCAGTCGGAACCATAGCAGTTGAAAATCTGAGTTTTTTTAAACAGTGGCTAACATTGGGTTAAGACTTCCCACTTAAAGAATTTGGGAATTATATTTAAAATGAATTTACACCAGGATTATAAGCTTAAGGACCAAAAGACCGTCTGCTTCTTGTTCAGTGAAAGACAAAAGACATAAAGGGTCTGTGAACAGGCAGAACATGTAGAGGGAGGATGGAGGGGGGAGAGATTGAAAGAGAGACTAAGAGTGAGTCAGTGATTATTATTAAAATAAGGATCAGAGATAAAGCTGGATGAAGAGGAATTTTGAAGGATTGGCACAGATCGAGATGACGGATTAGCCTCTTGTGCTGTAGAAGATTACGAATATAAAGTTGAGTTATTGCAAACCGGTTGTCACACACACACACACAAACACACAGTGTTTGCTCTGTTTTTCCACTCCACATCTCAGACAGGCTCAGACACAATGGATTGAGATGGTATCTCGTAACTGAATGTGAAATGTCAGAGGACATGCACACTTTTTCAAATGCTATAACTGTTGACAGAAGACAGATAGTGTCCCTGTCTCATGCTGTCGCCTGAAAAACAAATTGGGTAGTCTAGGACTTTTCTCTCCAAAAAGTTCTAATGACAGACTGGTGTTGACTGTCTTTGAGTGAATTTCTGTTACCACTCACACTTGGTCCACATCATACCCCTCTACAGAAGACCTGATAGAGTAGTGATCTCTTTTAAGGACTGACTTTAAGCCTCTCAACAATAACCTATCAACAATAACCTATCAGTACCACCAAGTCTCCATAAGGATATGGTCAAGACATTCCCTATAACTGGTCAGAACTAAATGTCACAGATCATTGTTATTATTATGCTTACGTTTGCCATAGTCATATAGTGTTTTTGGTTGCAACATTGCTGTTTAACATTTTAATTTTTATCATAGGTACACTTCAACTGTGAGAGACGGAATCTAAAACAAAAATCCAGAAAATCACATTGTATGATTTTTAAGTAATTTATTTGCATTTTATTGCATGACATAAGTATTTGATACATCAGAAAAGCAGAACTTAATAGTTGGTACAGAAAGCTTTTTACAATTACAGAGATCATATGTTTCCTGTAGTTCTTGACCAGGTTTGCACACACTGCAGCAGGGATTTTGGCCCTCTCCTCCATACAGACCTTCTCCAGATCCTTCAGGTTTCGGGGCTGTCGCTGGGCAATACGGACTTTCAGCTCCCTTCAAAGATGTTCTATTGGGTTCAGGTCTGGAGACTGGCTAGGCCACTCCAGGACATTGAGATGCTGCTTACGGAGCCACTCCTTAGTTGCCCTGGCTGTGTGTTTCGGGTCGTTGTCATGCTGGAAGAGCCAGCCACGACTCATCTTCAATGCTCTTACTGAGGGAAGGAGGTTGTTGGCCAAGATCTCGCGATACATGGCCCCATCCACCCTCCCCTCAATACGGTGCAGTCATCCTGTCCCTTTTGCAGAAAATCATCCCCAAAGAATGATGTTTCCACCTCCATGCTTCACGGTTGTGATGGTGTTCTCGGGGTTGTACTCATCCTTTTTCTTCCTCCAAACACGGCGAGTGGAGTTTAGACCAAAAAGCTCTATTTTTGTCTCATCAGACCACATAACTTTCTCCCATTCCTCCTCTGGATCATCCAGATGGTCATTGGCAAACTTCAGACAGGCCTGGACATGCGCTGGTTTGAGCAGGGGGACCTTGCGTGCACTGCAGGATTTTAATCCATGACAGCGTAGTGTGTTACTAATGATTTTCTTTGAGACTGTGGTCTCAGCTCTCTTCAGGTCATTGACCAGGTCCTGCCGTGTAGTTCTGGACTGATCCCTCACCTTCCTCATGATCATTGATGCCCTATGAGGTGAGATCTTGCATGGAGCCCCAGACCGAGGGTGATTGATCGTCATCTTGAACTTCTTCCATTTTCTACTAATTGCGCCAACAGTTGTTGCCTTCTAACCAAGCTGCTTACCTATTGTGCTGTAGCCCATCCCAGCCTTGTGCAGGTCTACAATTGTATCCCTGATGTCCAGCTCTCTGGTCTTGGCCATTGTGGAGAGGTTGGAGTCTGTTTGATTGAGTGCGTGGACAGGTGCCTTTCATACAGGTAACGAGTTCAAACAGGTGCAGTTAATACAGGTAATGAGTGGAGAACAGGAGGGATTCTTAAAGATAAACTAACAGCTCTGTGAGAGCCGAAATTCTTTCTGGTTGGTAGGTGTTCAAATAGTTACAGTATGTCATGCAATAAAATGCTAATTAATTACTTAAAAATCATACAATATGATTTTCTGGATTTTCATTTTAGATTCTGTCTCTCACAGTTGAAGTGATGAAAATTACAGACCTCTACATGCTTTGTAAGTTGGAAAACCTGCAAATCGGCAGTGTATCAAATACTTGTTCTCCACACTGTATGTTATTGATTGAACACAACCACTCAAAATTGATTGAACCTGTTTCAAATGATGCGACATAACCAATATAAGCCAGTCAGAGAGCAAACAGGTTGTTGAAGGTGGGAAGGAGAAAGTCTGCGAATGGATACTGCAGTACAGTGCATTGTAGGCTGTATACTGTACAATGGATGAATTGTATGGCCCTGAACATTGTGCTTTCTATTTATTAACAGTACTGACTGCTCAATAGATTTTGACTGGTTGCAGGTTCATGTCAACAAAGAACAAGAATTACAGTATCACAGAGACAAGTCACAAGTTTGTGTGATGCAGGGTACAGTACTGTAGAAATAGGGGTACAAGGAGGAGGAAGAACAAAAAACAAAATTGCAAAGAGCAAAACAGAGTAGTAATTTCGGATCAATTTTGAGCTACTATTACTACTATGGCCTTTATGGAAGAGTGGCAAGAAGAAAGCCATTTCTTAAAGATATCCATAAAAAGTGTTGTTTAAAGTTTGCCACAAGCCACCTGGGAGACACACCAAACATGTGGAAGAAGGTGCTCTGGTCAGATGAAACCAAAATTGAACTTTTTGGCAACAATGCAAAATGTTATGTTTGGCGTAAAAGCAACACAGCTGAACACACCATCCCCACTGTCAAACATGGTGGTGGCAGCATCATGGTTTGGGCCTGCTTTTCTTCAGCAGGGACAGGGAAGATGGTTAAAATTGATGGAAAGATGGATGGAGCCAAATACAGGACCATTCTGGAAGAAAACCTGATGGAGTCTGCAAAAGACCTGAGACTGGGACGGAGATTTGTCTTCCAACAAGACAATGATCCAAAACATAAAGCAACATCTACAATGGAATGGTTCAAAAATAAACATATCCAGGTGTTAGAATGGCCAAGTCAAAGTCCAGACCTGAATCCAATCGAGAATCTGTGGAAAGAACTGAAAACTGCTGTTCACAAATGCTCTCCATCCAACCTCACTGAGCTCGAGCTGTTTTGCAAGGAGGAATGGGAAAAAATGTCAGTCTCTCGATGTGCAAAACTGATAGAGACATACCCCAAGCGACTTACAGCTGTAATCGCAGCAAAAGGTGGCGCTGCTAAGTATTAACTTAAGGGGGTTGAATAATTTTGCACGCCCAATTTTTCAGTTTTTGATTTGTTAAAAAAGTTTGAAATATCCAATAAATGTTGTTCCACTTCATGATTGTGTCCCACTTGTTGTTGATTCTTCACAAAAAATACAGTTTTATATCTTTATGTTTGAAGCCTGAAATGTGGCAAAAGGTCGCAAAGTTCAAGGGGGCCGAATACTTTCGCAAGGCACTGTATATGACTATTTTTTTAGATAAAAAATGTACTTCTCCCTGAGAATTGTATGTTTTGAACAATCATGAACATTTGTGAAACACAAAAACGTCAGGCTGCATGAAATAGGCAGACCGGTGGTCCAAAATAGCATACCTGCTGTATTTTAACACCAATAAACCTATCCGTTTAAAATTAATTTAGTATATGTCAATCTAGCAAAGCAGGCAACTAAAAGCAACTTTACAAACAATGCTATGGTTAGTTTCTAGCTTGCTAGCTAGCTAGATAACATTAAGTTAGCTGGCTAGCCAGTTTAAATAATGAACATATCATATAGCTGACAGCGTCTTAACTTTAGCTCATTTGTATTTGTACTACAGGTAAATAAACTCACAACAAGCTAATGACAGAAAACAGCTTATGGTTGTGAGTGTGACAAAAATATACCAGGGAATGTTTGAACTTGGACACTCTCTCGTTGGCCTAACATTATTTCCTAATTTGACTTAATTTGATGTGTTCTTCACATTACTGTCTCTGGTAAACACACATTATATCAAATCAAATATACGTTTATTTGTCACATGCACAGGATACTGAAGATGTACACGGCACAGTGAAATGGTTGCTTGTATAGTGGAGTCTTGTTTAGACATGTACAGTACCAGTGAAAAGTTTTTTTTTTATTTGTACTATTTTCTACATTGGAGAATGGTGTTGAAGACATCAAAACTATGAAATAACACATATGGAATCGTATAGTAACCAAAAAAAAGCTAAAGAAGCCAGATATATTTTATATTTGAGATTCTTCAAAGTAGCCACCCTTTGCCTTGATGAAAGCTTTGCACACTCTTGGCATTCTCTCAACCAGCTTCATGATGTAGTCACTTGGAATGCATTTCAATTAACAGGTGTGCGTTGTTTAAAGTTAAAATGTTTGAGCCAATCAGTTGTGTTGTGAAAATGAAGGGGTGGTATACAGAAGAGTCCAAGTCCATATTATGGAAAGAACAGCTTAAATAAGCAAAGGGAAACGACAGTCAAGCCTTACTTTAAGACATGAAAGTCAGTCAATCCGGAAAATGTCAAGAACTTTGAGAGTTGCTTAAAGTGCAGTAACCAAAACCACCAAGAGCTATGATGAAACTGTCTCTCATGAGGACCACTGCAGGAAAGGAAGACCCAGAGTTACCTCTGCTGCAGAGGATAAGTTCATTAGAGTTACCCGTATCGGAAATTGCAGCCCAAATAAATGGTTTACAGAGTTCAAGTATCAGACACATCTCAACATCAACTGTTCAGAGGAGACTGCTAAGGAAACTGAGCTAAATGACTACCGCCCTGTAGCACTCACTTCCGCCATCATGAAGTGCTTTGAGAGACTAGTCAAGGATCATATCACCTCCACCCTACCTGACACCCTAAACCCACAGACCCTGGGTCTCGACCCCGCCCTGTGCAACTGGGCCCTGGACTACCTGACGGGCCGCACCCAGGTGGTGAGGGTAGGTAACAACATCTCCGCCCCGCTGATTGTCAACACTGGGTCCCCACAAGGGTGCGTTCTCAGCCCTCTCCTGTACTCCCTGTTCACCCACGACTGCGTGGCCATGCACGCATCCAACTCAATCATCAAGTTTGCAGATGACAATACAGTGGTAGGCTTGATTACCAACAACGACGAGACAGCCTACAGGGAGGAGGTGAGGGCCATCGGAATGTGGTGTCAGGAAAATAACCTCACACTCAATGTCAACAAAACAAAGGAGAGGATCGTGGACTTCAGGAAACAGCAGAGGGAGCAGCCCCCTATCTACATTGCCGGGACAGTAGTGGAGAGGGTGGAAATGTTTAAGTTTGTCGGCTTACACATCACGGACAAACTGAAATGGTCTACACACACAGACAGCGTGGTGAAGAAAGCGCAGCAGCGCCTCTTCAACTTCAGGAGGCTAAATAAATTTGGCTTGTCACCAAAAACACTCACAAACCTTTACAGATGCACAATCGAGAGCATCCTGTCGGGCTGTATCACCACCTGAAACGGCAGCTGCTCCGCCCATAACCGTAAGGCTCTCCAGAAGGTAGTGAGGTCTGCACAACGCATCACCAGGTGCAAACTACCTGCCCTCCAGGACACCTACACCACCCTATGTCACAGGAAGGCCAAAAAGATAATCAAGGACAACAACCACCCGAGCCACTGCCTGTTCACCCCGCTATCCTCCAGAAGGCGAGGTCAGTACAGGTGCATCAAAACGGGGACCGAGAGCCTGAAAAACAGCTTCTATCTCAAGGCCATCAGACTGTTAAACAGCCATCACTAACATTGAGTGGCTGCTGCCAACACACTGACTCAACTCCAGCCACTTTAATAATTGAAAAATGTATGTAATAAATGTATCACTAGCCACTTTAAACAATGCCACTTCATATAATGTTTACATACCCTACATTACTCATCTCATATATATATACTGTACGCTATACCATCTACTGCATCTTGCCATCTTGATGTAATTAAATGTATCACTAGTCACTTTAAACAATGCCACTTCATATAATGTTTTCATACCCTACATTACTCATCTCATATGTATATACTGTACTCTAAACCATCTACTGCATCTTGGCTGTTACGTTCAGCCATCACTCATTCATATATTTTTATGTACATATTCTTTGTCATTCCTTTACACTTGTGTGTATAATGTAGTTGTTGTGATATTGTTAGGTTATATTACTTGTTAGATATTACTGCATGGTCGGAATTAGAAGCACAAGCATTTCGCTACACTTGCATTAACATCTGTTAACCATGTGTATGTGACAAATACAATTTGATTTGATTTGAATCAGGCCTTCATGGTCAAATTGCTAAAAAAGAAGCCCCTACTAAAGGACACCAATAAGAAGAAGAGACTTGCTTGGGCCAAGAAACACGAGGAATGGACATTAGACTGGTGGAAATCTGTCCTTTGGTCTGATGAGTCCCAATTTGAGATTTTTTTTACGCAGAGTAGGTGAACGGAAGATCTCTGCATGTGTGGTTCCCACCGTGAAGCATGGAGGAGGAGGTGTGATGCTGTGAGGGTGGTTTGCTGGTGACACTGTCAGTGATTTATTTAGAATTTAAGGCACACTTAACCAGCATGGCTACCACAGCATTCTGCAGCGGTATGCCATCCCATCTGTTTGTGCTTAGTGGGACTATAGTTTGTTTTTTTAACAGGACAATAACCCAACACACCTCTAGGCTGAGAGTAATGGAGTGCTACATCAGATGACCTGGCCTCCACAATCACCCGACCTCAACCCATTGAGATGGTTTGGGATGAGTTGGACCGCAGAGTGAAAGAAAAGCAGCCAACAAGTGCTCAGCATATGTGGGAACTCCTTCAAGACTATTGGAAAAGCATTCCAGGTGAAGCTGGTTGAGATAATGCCAAGAGTGTGCAAAGCTGTCATAAAGGAAAAGGATGGCTACTTTGGGCGGAAGGTAGCCTAGTGGTTAGAGCATTGGGCAAGTAACCGTAAAGGTTGCTAGATCGAATCCCCAAGCTGACAAGGTAAAAATCTGTCCTGCCCCTGAACAAGGCAGTTAACCCACTGTTCCTAGGCCTTCATTGTAGATAGGAATGTGTTCTTAACTGACTTGTCTAGTTAAACAAAGTTTCAATTTTAAAAAATTAAAAAAATATATATTTAACAATACAGGATTCCATATGTGTTATTTTATAGTTTTGATGTCTCCGCTATTATTCTACAATGTAGAAAATAGTAAAAATACAGAAAAACCTTGAATGAGTAGGTGTGTCCAAACATTTGACTGGTACTGTAGCTATCTAGCTAGCTAAACACTGAACCATAATCTCAACTCATAACATTACTACTCTGCATGAATCTGCTGGTAGCTAAACCCTAATCAACTAGTTAGGTTCAATGTTCGCTAGCAAGCTAATATTAGGCTATAATTAGCAGTGCAAATGGCTCTGATATATGAATAATTTTACTACACAGATCATTTACGTAACATTAGCTGTGAGCCAACATTAGCTAGCTAGATAATAGTACAATTTAACTTGCAATGAAAATACATTTCTGACAAAATTTGGAACTTATAGTATCTGAAAATGTAGCTAGCTAGACTCTTACCCATACATGGATGAATGCTTCTCCTTCTCTGTCACGGATGCCATGGTTGCCCATAGTTTGAAGATGTAATCTGGAGACAGGTGTTTTATACAACAGTGTTCTTCTGTGTGTTCTCTTTTTGACTCTCTGCATTATTTGCAGTCAAACGTCAGATTTTTCCCCATCTCCTTAGCTATCATACTCTGCTTCCAAACTGGTGAATTCCACTAATTTGAAAACTCAGTCTTCCAGAAAGTGGAGAGCATTTGCAACATTTATGCAGTTCTTCGTGATAAAAAAAACAGTGTTAGAAAGGATCACCTAGCTACACATACTGAGCAGCTCAAGTTATAGACAGAAGCGTGCTACATGGCAGATACATCTGAACTCATCTCTCGGCATGTCCAGCCCATCCATTACCTCAGCTAGCGGGAAAGTTCCTACTTTTCCGTGACTAAAACAACTAGGGTCATAATTTAACTATTTTATTGGAATTTAGAGGTGGCATACACGTTTGTTATTAAGGCACTTGAAAATTCACATGTTCCAAAAGGCATTTCTGCCAAAAAATGCATTTTGATAAAAAAAATATATATTTACATTCAAATACCTCTCCTGTGAAGTAGTGACAAGCGACACACGCCTAGTTTCCTGAAATTAGTCACAATTTTGAGACGTCACGAGAGGATGGCAGGTTGACAGGGTTTTTAGCTACTCTCTTTAGCACATTGCTCCCTGACTCAAACCCCGCTGCTTGAGCAGCTGTCGCTGATTGTGCGTCTGCATCTTGATGGCATCTTCCTCAAAAGTTGGTGCTCTGTGTCGGTGTAAAGTTACTGCTCTATTCTGGTGTAAAGTCAGTGCTCTATGTAGGTGTAAAGTTACTGCTCTATTCTGGTGTAAAGTCAGTGCTCTATGTAGGTGTAAGGTTACTGCTCTATTCTGGTGTAAAGTCAGTGCTCTATGTAGGTGTAAAGTTACTGCTCTATTCTGGTGTAAAGTCTGTGCTCTATGTAGGTGTAAAGTTACTGCTTTATTCTGGTGTAAAGTCAGTGCTCTATGTAGGTGTAAAGTTACTGCTCTATTCTGGTGTAAAGTCAGTGCTCTATGTAGGTGTAAAGTTACTGCTCTATTCTGGTGTAAAGTCAGTGCTCTATGTAGGTGTAAAGTTACTGCTCTATGTCAGTGTAAAACAGCTCTCTAACCAGAAAGAGCTACAGGAAACATCTTGGTTGGATTTCCTTTCGTGAGTGTGTAAAATGGATAGAAATACCTAATGTACTCAAAGATTAGCAACAATAGTTTGGGATGTGTTTGACAAGCTGGCAGGTGTCCCTAAAACGGCTCTGAGGTATTCTGTTTTGTGTACCTTTCCCACGGAATTCCCTCGGTTACGGCATAGAGGAGAGGGAGTCTCACCATGGGCAGGCTGCTCGGAAAACCTACCCAATCTGTCCAGCGACATTAAGCGAGAAGCCATTCTGGACCATATGTGTAGAGCTGACTGTCAAATGTAAATAATCCTCCACCGTTATCGGAAGGGATTAGATAATTATTAAATCTGCCTGCATGTCAATGATTACAATCTGTGCATCCGATTGGCAGCTGTATCCACTCAAGCCATTCAAGAGGGGATAGGGATGTGTGTGTGTGTGTGTGTGTGTGTGTGTGTGTGTGTGTGTGTGTGTGTGTGTGTGTGTGTGTGTGTGTGTGTGTGTGTGTGTGTGTGTGTGTGTGTGTGTGTGTGTGTGTGTGTGTGTGTGTGTGTGACAGTGAGAATGTGTGCATAATGTTGCTGGTATATGACTTCTTGTGTGTTTGAATGTGTAGACCGTGAGTGTCAAACTCAATTTGCAGAGGGCATTTGTCAGCAGTTTGTTTTAGTATTTCCTTTAAATTTGTGTCCAATCTAGACAAACAGGTGAGGGGAGCTTCTAAATAATCAATGACTTTAAATGATCCAGAAATGGATTTTAACACCCTGGTGTAGGTCAATGGGTTTTCTCATGGTTGTGTCTCCTGACAAAGTTTTTTACATCTCTTCCAAACCAAAAAGTCTCACCTTGCTCATTAGAGGGCATATAAGCACATGGTACACTGAGTGTAGCTTTCCAGTCAATTACATTTTCAATACCAAACTCACACATTTCTTCTATTTAGGCTACTGTTGCGTGAGAGGCGGGATATGAATTTTCATTACAATGTTTATTGCAATGCAGGAAAAGAGGTGCCAAAGGCTGATAAAGCTGCAGTTGATAAAAAATTAATTGAGGACAATAGTTGGTAATAAACAAGAAATTGCCATCATTAAAATGTGAGGTATGGTTTATTATTTAGTATAAAGGCATCACGAGGCGTGCATCTTTGAGTTTCCCGCAATATGCATCCATTGTCTGACAGATTAATTAATATGCATTAATACATTCTGAAAACCTAGCAATGTAATTTTGCCTGTGAATAATTAGAATGTGCGATAGGGTTCTCGTTGCGGTAGATTCATTATGCAACATTCATTTACAGGTTGCAATTTATGAATTATGGATATATATTTTATAATTAAAGTTGTCCGTCAGAAATGCTGACAGTATTGTGTATCTGTAGTGGTGGTTACAAGCTACATGACAGGTGAGTTTTACTTAATTATTTTAGTCAGTTTATGCAATTAGAATGGAGATGGCAAGTACAAGATTTTGTCAACATTAGACAGTGCTAAAATGTGTTCAATATTTGAAATGTCAGGAGTCTCTCAAAGCAATACTTGAGTGATCCCAGAGTTGAAGTCAATAACATTTCAATTCAGGAGTAAACTGGAAATTATGTTAACTTCTTGAATCGGCTGAAATGAAATAGAATTGACTCCATGATGGGATCTAAATGAGGAACTCCCATCCAGGAACTGACCAGGACCAACCATGCTTAGCTTCAGAAGCAAGCCAGCAGTGGTATGCAGGGTGGTATGCTATGATATGTGTAGACCTAATTACATTTCAGAACCACACATTTTTGACATTATTTTTGTCTAATACATCTGTAATTGCAATCTGTAATGTATCTGTTCTTCCCCCTACTGGTATCCTAGACTTTGAATAAAAACTTGGCCAATTAAAGAGACCAGCTTAGGGTGATAAACAATCACCAGAATGAGAGTAACAAGCGCCAGAATGACAGTAACAAGCAGATGAACGAACAAGCACCAGAACGACAGTAACACGCGGAAGAATGACATTAACAAGTGGATGAATGACAATGACAAATGCCAGAATGATAGTAGCAAGCACCAGAATGACAGTAGCAAGCACCAGAATGACAATAGCAACCACAAGAATGACAGTAACAAGCACCTGAATGACAGTAACAAGCACCAAAATGACAGTAACAAGGACCAGAATGACAGTACCAAAGGCAAGAATGACAGTAGCAAGCACCAGAATGGCAATAACAAATGCCAGAATGACAGTAGCAAGCACCCGAATGACAGTAACAAATGCCAGAATGACAGTAACAAGCACCAGAATGACAGTAACAAATGCCAGAATGACAGTAACAAATGCCAGAATGACAGTAACAAGCACCAGAATGACAGTAACAAGCACCTGAATGACAGTAACAAGCACCAGAATGACCGTATCAAGCGCAGGAATCCCCTCTGTGTAAGTGAAAGGTCTAATCCACAAGGAAAAATCTAATCCCCTTCATTCCTCTGTGAGATTCCTTTTTAACAAACACCTCCAGCTGCTGTTACAATCCCAGCTTGATCAATACCCATGTTCACTACACCTAGTCAGCCACTCCGCTCAGACTACATCACCCTACAGCTAGCCTCCCCCTTCAATAACCACTGTTCTTTAAACTAATATGTCGATAAGAGGAGGACGGTTGCCTTGCTGACCCCTTGTGAGGTTAATTTGATCGACTTGCCTTCGCCACAGGTGAGAAGAGGATCTGGGCTTACCTATCAGGCACGCATAGCATGGGCTGAACTTGTTTGCGGTATGGGCGGCTGTTGTGGTCAGTTGACATGTGCATCGGACATGGGGCCGTCAAAACAAGGAAAACACTATCAGTTTCATCAGTTTGTTTTCTTTTGTACTAAATATGTTCTATTATACTAAGAGTCAGATTAATGACTTACTTCAGTAACTATAGCATGTCTCGTATTCTCACTATTATCTTTTGTTAACATTACAGAAATATGCCTCGCTGAGGAATTGAGAGGGGTTGGGACTTTCATGTCATACATGATTACTTTTTTCTGGCCAAGTAATCCCGGGATCAAATATAAGGGTTTAAAGAAGAGACATAGCAGTTTGCTGAAGTGTAACAGTCCAGATCTCATTAATGAGGTATACAGAGATGCACTCCATTGATTTTCTTCCCGTTTAATTGAGGGGAACATTGATCCACATTGAGAGCACACAAAATGAAGTACTACCAACAGAAGGAGAAACAGGGAGGACCAATATTCTCTTCAGTTCTCCAGTGGACAAGCATATGACATCCAGTTAAACATTATAAATATATACATTATTTTTTTCAATATCAAAATTATATCAAAATGAAGTAAACTACGTCTGACCTTTAGAGTTGTCACGCCCTGACCATAGAGAGCCCTTGGTTCTCTATGGTGTAGTAGGTCAGGGCGTGACTAGGGGGTGTTCTAGGTTATATATGTCTATGTTGGTGCTCTTGGTATGGTTCCCAATTAGAAGCAGCTGATGTTCGTTGTCTCTAATTGGGGATCATACTTAAGGGTTCCCTGTTCCCACCTGCTTTGTGGGATATTGTTTTTGAGTCAGTGCATGTTGCACCGCAGTACTGCACGGTCGTTGTTTGTTTCTTGGTTTGTTTTAAGTTTCACTAAAAATAAAGATGTGGAACTCCAATCACGCTGCGCCTTGGTCCGTCTCTCCACACGATCGTGACATGAGTACTCCTCATTTGAGGAAATTCCCTATACATATCTGCTTCCCTTTACACTGGCTTTCCCCCAACAGACAGTCTGTTTAGTAAATTTAAACATCTGGATCTGAGTGGTCTTTTAACCCCCCCGTGTGACAGGCTTACTGTAACTCCCTCTTTGTGACAATCTGCCCCGGGTCATCGATGGGGGGTGGATGCATGGGGAGAGTTTGTGTAAGACCTTGTAATGCACAATATTGTGTTGCTTGTACTAACAGAACCATAAATAAAAAAGCAGCTTCTGGAGATTTAATAAAATGTAAAAATTAATAGGATGACGTGTCTAGGGGCTTTTGTGTTGTGGCCGGGGAGGGGGGTGGGGGGGTCAATTACTGGATTTGAGGTCAGAAGTCGTGATGACGTTCAGAGGATCATAGGAATCAGGTTTGTGTACAAGGACACTTTTCCATTATCACTGAATGAAGCACTGTCGTGTCCATGTGCCACTACATGTCATGCAAAATGATGGGGGCAATCTGGGATTCAAACAACAACAAATCAAACGTTATTTGTCACATGCGCTGAATACAACAGTGAAACGATTTCTTACAAACCTTTAAAACCAACAATGCAGTTCTAAGAAAAAGAAGTGTTAAGTAAAAAAGAGAAGTTGAAAATAAAAATAACAAACAGTTAAAGAGCATTAGTAAATTAACAATAGTGAGGCTATTAGGGTATTGGGGATACCAGTACGTAGTCAAGGTAATTTAGGTAATACGTACATGTAGAGTTAAAGTGATTATGCATAGATAATAACCAGAGAGTAGCAGGACGACAATGCAAATAGTCTGGGTAGCCATTTGATTGGCTGTTCAGGAGTCTTGTGGCTTCGGAGTAGAAACTGCCCTCCTGCTGGGTTCTGGTCGAATTGGACTGATTACAAGTTTTCTCTCTGAAAAATGTAGTTAATTTAATCTGATTGTCATAAGGTTCCATGACTTTGTGCACATAGGGCATCTGAACACACAAAATACATTTGGATGATTTTCATTAGATTTTGAGTGTTTATTTAACTTTTGTACACCTGTTGTGTTCCTGGTCAAAAATGACCAGTCATTAGAAATGAATGGGTGAGACTACAATTAGTGTATAAAATTGAGTTCAGGCACATCAGATGGACACACTTCCTCTCCCAGACCCCCACATGCATGTGTGTTTGAGCACACACACACACACAACTCACTCCCCTTGAAGTTGGAAGTTTACATACACCAAATACATTTTAACTCGGTTTTTCACAATTCCTGACATTTAATCCCAGTAAAAATTCCCTGTTCTAGTTCTGTTAGGATCGCCACTTCATTTTAAGAATGTGAAATGTCAGAATAATAGTAGAGAGAATGATTTATTTCAGCTTTGATTTCTTTCATCAGGTTTGTAGGCCTCCTTGCTCACATACACTTTTTCAGTTCCACCCACAAATTTTCTATGGGATTGAGATCAGGGCTTTTGTTACCTTTATTTAACTAGGCAAGTCAGTGAAGATCAAATTCTTATTTTCAAGGACAGCCGAGGAACAGTGAGTTAACTGCCTTGTTCAGGGGCAGATCAACAGAGTTATTTTACCTTGTCAGCTCGGGGATTTGATCTTGTGACCTTTCAGTTACTAGTCCAACGCTCTAACCACTAGGTTACCTGCCGCCCCTCCTGCAGCAAAGCACCCCCACAACATGATGCTGCCACCCCCGTGCTTCACGGTTGGGATGGTGTTCTTCGGCTTGCAAGCCTCCCCCTTTTTCCTCCAAACATAATGATGGTCGTTATGGCCAAACAGTTCTATTTTTGTTTCATCAGACCAGAGTACGTTTTTCCAAAAAGTACGATCTTTGTCTTCATGTGCAGTTGCAAACCGTAGTCTGGCTTTTTTATGGCAGTTTTGGAACAGTGGCTTTTTCCTTGCTGAGCAGCATTTCAGGTTATGTCGATATAGGACTCGTTTAACTGTGGATATAGATACTTGTGTACCTGTTTCATCCAGCATCTTCACAAGGTCCTTTGCTGTTGTTCTGGGATTGATTTACACTTTTCGCACCAAAAAAGTTCATCTCTAGGAGACAGAACGCGTCTCCTTCCTGAGCGGTATGACGGCTGCATGGTCCCATGGTGTTTATACTTGCGTGCTACTGTTTGTACAGATGAACGAGGTACCTTCAGGCGTTTGGAAATTGCTCCCAAGGATGAACCAGACTTGTGGAGGTCTAAAAAAAATTTCTGAGGTCTTGGCTGATTTATTTAGATTTTCCCATGATGTCAAACAAAGAGGCACTGAGTTTGAAGGTAGGCCTTGAAATACATCCCCAGGTATACCTCCAGTTGACTCAAATTATGTCAATAAGCCTTCAATCAGAAGCTTCTAAAGCCATGACATAATTTTCTGGAATTTTCCAAGCTTTTTAAAGGCATAGTCAACTTAGTGTATGTAAACTTCTGACAAACTGGAATTGTGCTACAATGAATTATAAGTGAAATAATCTGTCTGTAAACAATTGTTGGAAAAAAGACTTGTGTCGTGCACAAAGTAAATGTCCTAACCTACTTGCCAAAACTCTAGTTTGTTAAGAAGAAATTTGTGGAGTGGTTGAAAAAGGAGTTTTATTGACTCCAACCGAAGTGTATGTAAACGTCCAACTTCAACTGTATGTGTGGCATCAATATGCATGTGTGTGTAGTATGTGTGTAGTATGTATGTGTGTATGTGTGTCAGTGTAGTATGTGTGAATGTGTGTGTCAGTGTAGTATGTGTGAATGTGTGTGTCAGTCTAGTATGTGTGAATGTGTGTGTCATGGTAGTATGTGTGAATGTGTGTGTCATGGTAGTATGAGTGAATGTGTGTGTCAGTGGCATCAATATGCATGGTAGTATGTGTGAATGTGTGTGTCATGGTAGTATGTGTGAATATGTGTGTCATGGTAGTATGTGAGAATGTGTGTGTCATGGTAGTATGTGTGAATGTGTGTGTCATGGTAGTATGTGAGAATGTGTGTGTCAGTGTAGTATGTGTGAATGTCTGTGTCATGGTAGTATGTGTGAATATGTGTGTCATGGTAGTATGTGTGAATGTTTGTGTCATGGTAGTATGTGTGAATGTGTGTGTCATGGTAGCATGTGTGAATGTGTGTGTCATGGTAGTATGTGTGAATGTGTGTGTCATGGTAGTATGTGTGAATGTGTGGGTAGAGTCCAGTGAGTGTGCAAATAAAAAGGGGGTACATTTAAATTGTCCAGGTGGCCATTTGATTAACTGTTGAGCAGTCTTATGGTTTGGGGGTAGAAGCTGTTCAGGAGCATTTGGTCCCAGACTATGCACTTGGTTATTGCTTGTTGTGCGGTAGCAGAGAGAAAAGTCGGTGACCATTTTTAGGGCCTTCCTGTGACACCACCTGGTATAGAGATCCTGGATGGCAGGGAGCTCAGCCGCCGTGATGTACTGTAGGCCATGTCATGCATTGCTCTTTTTATTTTATTTAACTAGGCAAGGCAGTTAAGAACAAATTCTTGTTTACAATAGAAGAGTATGAACAGTGGATTAACTCTCTTATTCAGGGGCAGAATGACAGATTTTTACCTTCAGCTCAGGGATTTGATCTAGCAACCTTTCATTTACTGGCCCAATGCTCTAACCACTGGGCTATCGGCCACCCTTTTGTTTCCATTGGGCCTTGTATATTGTATATCCTTTGTATTTGTTGGTGAATAGAAGGCAACAAGCGTTTAATTGTGTGTGTGTGTGTGTGTGTGTGTGTGTGTGTGTGTGTGTGTGTGTGTGTGTGTGTGTGTGTGTGTGTGTGTGTGTGTGTGTGTGTGTGTGTGTCACAGATTGTGCTGTACTTAGTGCCCTTCCAGTCTCCAAAGTGCCCTTCTGGGTCGAGGTGGTATAATTTCCACCAAAATGATTTTTTGTATACATTATTTTGTTGTTGCTGTTCAGACCCCACTGCCCGTATGTCATCATCAAGTTCACCACCCCCCACCCTGTCCATTGGTTGCGCCTGTTGATCTGCCCTGTATGGCGCTCGTGTGCACAAGCTTTAGTGTTTTTCCCCGTCTGCCTTGAACAGAGATTGCTGTGCCTGGTTTAAACAGGCATGGTTGAGATGCGGTCACCAGTCAGGTGTGCGTAGCTACAGTAGCTACCTAGTTTAAATATCAACAGTAATGCCACAGCAGCATAACATTTGATTAACCCTTGATAACTTGATTTAGCCTACATCATCAATATTGGGTCCGTTTGGCTGGTACATGTATCAGAGAGGGGCAGAAAGACAGACAGGTCAATCAGGTAAATAACTGAAGCAGCAGATTTACATCAATAATCAAAATCAACCATCAGTTGCTAGACCACACTCTTCCCCATGTCAATCATGTGTTTAGGAGGCACTGTAACTAACTTGCTGAACAGCTGATAGACCACCCTCTTCCCCATGTCAATCATGTGTTTAGGAGGCACTGTAACTAGCTTGCTTACATTTTGTGATGATGAGTGGGTGTTGTTGCAGAAATAAACAGACCTATCCTCAAAAATGTTAAAATGTTCTCTTCAGAGGCATTTAGTATGTTCTTAATTTCTACATGTGAATTCTGAAATATATATATTTTTCAAGCGAGGTGCCTTTTTTTCATTTTAAGCACTTGCCCATATAAGGTCTGTGCATAGCCCTGGTGTGTGTGTGTGTGTGTGTGTGTGTGTGTGTGTGTGTGTGTGTGTGTGTGTGTGTGTGTGTGTGTGTGTGTGTGCGCACGTGCTAGTGTGTGTGTGCGCACGTGCTAGTGTGTGCATGCGTATGGATGTGTGTTTGTGTGTGATGATCATACTGTAGAGTTGCCATGGTTATGAGGGTCAGTCACACTTGTGGAGTAAAGACATTCCTTTATTCAATAGCTTTTATGTTTTTCTTAAAAAGAACCTGCACTTCATGTCGACCTTTAAGCTTGTGTAAAGCCTGGCAGACTCCCAGACGATACTGCCACACCACATTCTGTTTCTAACATTTAAAGGGAATTTCACACAATTGAAATATCAGCTAAAGAGAAAATGTATTACTTTCAAATCTCTCTTACAATCTTTCTATTCGTTTTTATAAAAACATCACAATATCAGAAGATAAATGTGAAAATAATGGATTCCTTTAGGGCAATTCTTTCTACCTAGACAATGTCAGCAGTCATTCAGCCTCCCTCTCCTAACCCTCTAAAATACCAGGCATTCAGCCTCCCCTCCCAACACTCTAAAATACCAGGCATTCAGCCTCCCCCTCCTAACCCTCTAAAATACCAGGCATTCAGCCTCTCTCTTCTACCCCTCTAAAATACCAGGCATTCAGCCTCCCCCTCCTAACCCTCTAAAATACCAGGCATTCAGCCTCCCCCTCCTAACCCTCTAAAATACCAGGCATTCAGCCTCTCTCTTCTACCCCTCTAAAATACCAGGCATTCAGCCTCCCCCTCCTAACCCTCAAAATACCAGGCATTCAGCCTCCCCCTCCTAACCCTCTAAAATACCAGGCATTCAGCCTCCCCCTCCTAACCCTCTAAAATACCAGGCATTCAGCCTCCCCCTCCTAACCCTCAAAATACCAGGCATTCAGCCTCCCCCTCCTACCCCTCTAAAATACCAGGCAAAAAATGTTAACAGAACTTAACTGGCTGGCGAATTTCAGTGTAAGATAAAACTACCGCCATCTAAATTTTTGATGAAATAAGCGTTTTCCATCTGCAGAAATTGGTAGATAGAATAACGTGTACTATCGCACAGCGGATGAACGATAAGTCAAGGATTTCTTAGTTTTCCTGTCAAGCTGTTATTTTTCAGGCGCTGCCAGAGTCCAATCCACCCTTGACTCAACACAATGTTTTATTTAATCTGAGAGCTCTACTCAGCTGGACTTCCTGCTTATTGCCAACTGAAGAATGTCCCTATGCTGCTGACCCCATCGCTTTACAGTTCCATTGGATAGACACAGATAGAACCCCCCCCCCCCCCCCGCAAAAAAAACATGAATATACAGAAAAGAAAGAAAGAAAGAAAGAAAGAAAGAAAGAAAGAAAGAAAGAAAGAAAGAAAGAAAAAGCTGTCAGAATAGCATTCAAACCATTTGGTCCAATCACAAAATTATCATGGTAAAGGTGTAATCATATCTCTTTGGAAAAACCTTTAGGCAGAGTCAGCAGTCTCAGTACAACTGTCCTCTAACTTTACAAAGTACTCATGGGTAGCAGCAGAAGAATTAACAGTGTAGAGTAGCTAGAGAGGTTTTCTACATTTTTTTGAATGCAATTCAAGGCGTGTCACTCAGTGACAGCGATCATTCTGATTCCTTTTCTGATATCCGTGCATGCGGTGCCAGCCAATTTAATAAGAATCCCCCACTTCTGCTCAAAGCTGAAACTGGTGGACCGATAAGGACTCAAATCTCATTGTAGAGAGAGAGAGAGAAAAAAAAAAGAGAAAGACAGAAAGAAAGGATTTTATTGCTTGTGCCAGCAGGTTGAATAATGATTATCACACTGTCTGTCTTTCTTATCGTGTCTGAGAAGGCTCAGCAGTGAACTCCTCAAAGACTCCAGTCGGCACGTTGGTGTGTCACAGAAATACATTCTCATTAATAAGAGAAGAAAGCCCCAAGAAGAAAAAAAGAATACATAAAATAGAAAAAGATCCTCTGCAATATTGCTCAGCCAAATCCCTGAGAGGGATTATAACATCCAGACATGGCAGTGCCTTGCCACGGCAGACATTTTGATTCAGAAGACAACGCTTCAGCAGTTGAAACCATTTCTACACAGTTTTAGCAATATCTCAAATAAAGTATAAAGGTCCAATAGCATTGTTTTCCTCAAATGCATATTACAAAACTTCCTACAATGGAATGTACACCATTTTAATGTAAAACAAGTATAACATCCTCTTATGTAGAGCCATGCCAACCAAGGAGGAGATAGAGAGAGCAGGGGAAAAAGAAAAAAAAGGCCCATCTCTTTTGTCTTTTATGACGCCTATAAGAGTAATGTGGCAATCTTCTCTCGCTAATTGTATTATGATTCTGCACTGTAGCAAGCTTCCTACTCGGTTCATCTTCAATCAAGCACATTAGCCTTCCTGCTGGGTCCTGGGTCCTGTGTGCTCAAGGAAAGATCATTCATTTAAATGACTGATACATCTCTGCGCTCTTAGAAAAAGAAAAGGCAAAAAAAATGCACTTCTGTTTCTCTGGGAAGCACACCACAGCCCCAATATTCATATCCATCATGAGGCAGTGATTCAATCCCCCCCAACCCCAAACCAAGCACACATACAGTGAAATGTGATGTACTTCCTTGATAAACATATACTCTGCATTGTTTTTTAAAGTTTCAAAAGTCATTATCCTTCTACGTCGATTTGTATTGCTTTGTTGGTGGGTGATAGTCTTTCTCAATACCTATTCCACAATTGAAAGGTATCATATTCATGTCCTGCTTGGTTCTGCAAGTGTACGTGTTATTTCCCACAATCTGGCTGATCCAAGCTTGAGGCTATGGCAACATTGTCTTGGCATGTTTTGTTCTGCCCATGTGCTTTCACAGTTGGGCTTCACCTAGTACATATCAATTATAGTGTTCATTTGGAGCAACACACTTCTTTTAAATGAATCACATTTTAAACCAAAACCCTTTTGACAACACGATCACACAAAAGATCACATTGGTTGAAAATCACTGCCACAGAAGGCAGACAAACACATATATTCAAATGCCCGATTTAATGAGTGAACCTCTGAGCTACTGGTTAAGTGGCTAGTTAGAGTTGTTATGGGTACATTAGTGACTTAGAGTTAGGTATGGGGTTGTTTTTGTTTTAGGGCTACAGTAGGTCAAGTAACTATGGTTAGGATTAGGCATATGCTTTGATTAGACAATTAATTAAAGATAAACTCACCAAGAACAGCAACACACCACAACATGTGCTGTTGCCACATGCAGACTGTGAAGTCATCACCAGTGTTTATGCCCACCACCCCCACAAAGTCTAACGTTGGATTTATCAATCCCAGATTGCCCTTGTAATGGCAGCTAGGAAGAAAATGTTGCGTGTTGTGTTGTGTTGTGTTTGTGATGTCATTGCCACATTCAGATATGTTTAATATGATTTATGTAGCCTTTTCCTGCAGTCAAATTACCTAGTGGCCTCATGCGTGGAATGTTATTCATATTTTTCATTATTTCATAATAAAGAAAAATTATAACAAAAACACGCCGAAAATCTTGTGTTTATGTCAAACGGTTTTGTTATATTTTAGTCTTCTGTGATGTATATGAAGTGTAATATTGGGATACAAACTCAAAATTGAATACATTTCAATGATATATCTGACATGGTACAGGTGTCTTCCTTTTTGAAGCCCGTAACCATGTGTGTGTTTCAAAGTGGATTTGTTTAAGACTACCAATAAACACTCTGTGTGACCCTGATTTAGCCCACTGCAGTAAAAGGTTAAAGCTTTTGAACATAAAGCTAAATGACCAAGGACACTAGTCTTAAACTACCTGGTATATGTCCACAAGTAAGGACACATTGTTCTCATTAAATTAAGCACATGGCAGCCTATACCTGTGCTGATTTATTTTTGTTCAATGTTAAGTTGTTTTTACTCATTTCAACAACAAATATGTTGCAAACTCTGAATGTTTGTTGTTTGTAGCGTCTGTGGCATCGGGGCGGTGATAGATAAAACCATTGGGCATTAAGAGAACAGTTCATCCGCAAGCCAGGCACTTCCACCCATAATGATCTCTGTAACCTTTCTAACGCAATTTCACAAAAGACCGCTCTGTTTGTTCTGCTAGCAGAAACAAATCTAATTACAAACCCGCCCAAATGACTTGACCTTTAGCTGTGAGTAATTACAGCTTTTTCCGGAGCACCGTGCCATTTTCACTCATCTCCACTCATACAGTACGCTGTGCACCCTCTGGTCACTTTCTCCACCTCCATCTCAATTCCGTTCCCGGTAAATGTGTCTTTCAGAGTATTACAAGTGATGGCCTATAACCTGTAGCTCTAAGCACAGGATGTATCCGAAAAGTCACCAAATGTTCTTAGACCTGCATGTTCTGCTGTCTACAAAATTATGTAGTAGTTGGGACTGGATTGAAATCCTAGAAGTTTTGAAAAATAATGTATCCCTTGAGAGGGGCCACATTTAAATGCCGGAGTTTAAAGTTTGACAGTGTCTGTTAACCAAGGAAGCAATGAGGATGCCTCTCCAATTCTCACAAACAGCACTTGTGTAGCTAGTATGCTCTTCATATGACAGACCGATGTACCTCAGCCAGGGGATAATTTTCATAATCAGTTTTACCATCGCTAAAACCTATCAACATGTAGATTAGTGAATGTTCACAGCACCTGTCTCTATGACCATTCAACATGTAGATTAGTGAAAGTTCACAGCACCTGTCCCTAAAACCTATCAACATGTAGATTAGTGAATGTTCACAGCACCTGTCTCTAAGACATATCAGTGTGTAGATTAATGAATGTTCACAGCACGTGTCTCTAAGACCTATCAGCATGTAGATTAGTGAATGTTCACAGCACCTGTCTCTAAGACATATCAGCGTGTAGATTAGTGAATGTTCACAGCACCTGTCTCTAAGACATATCAGCGTGTAGATTAGTGAATGTTCACAGCACCTGTCTCTAAGACATATCAGCGTGTAGTTTAGTGAATGTTCACAGCACCTGTCTCTAAGACATATCAGCGTGTAGATTAGTGAATGTTCACAGCACCTGTCTCTAAGACATATCAGCGTGTAGATTAGTGAATGTTCACAGCACCTGTCTCTAAGACATATCAGCGTGTAGATTAGTGAATGTTCACAGCACCTGTCTCTAAGACATATCAGCGTGTAGATTAGTGAATGTTCACAGCACCTGTCTCTAAGACATATCAGCGTGTAGATTAGTGAATGTTCACAGCACCTGTCTCTAAGACATATCAGCGTGTAGGTTAGTGAATGTTCACAGCACCTGTCTCTAAGACATATCAGCGTGTAGATTAGTGAATGTTCACAGCACCTGTCTCTATGACCTATCAACATGTATATTAGTGAATGTTCACAGCACCTGTCTCTATGACCTATCAACATGTAGATTAGTGAATGTTCACAGCACCTACTCATCCTGTATTTACAAGCTGTATTTACATGGCTTGTGTCCTTCCCCAGAGGTATATTCTGACATACATAGCTATGCATAAACCACTGTCTTCTCACCGGGCTATGACTGGCCATCTTCATAGTCTATAACAGTGTCTCACACAGAGGAAATTAACCCCACAGTTTGTGGGAGCAGAGTGGAAAGGTCACAGTGTGTGTGTTACATAAATATCACTGTATCATAGCCGTTGGAAAGTCTAGGAGCTCCAGCCTCATGTAGAGCCCAAATCATAAGCTAACACATTTGCCACTGCTGCAGGCACTCTCCACTACATGACTCATGCTGGGTAAACATGCAAGGTGCCAAAGGTTGGCTGGGCTGGGAGGGGGGAAATATGTATTATTATCACATATATATGTAGGCATCCATTAGGCAGAGAAATGTACAACAAAATGTGGATTTCTCCATTAGTATGGATCATAAACTCCTTGAGGATATCCAGGGCAAGATCATCTATGATAATGGTGCTCTGCAACAACCTCCAATGGCATGAGACAAATTGAACTTTGCTAAGTGTACATTTGTTTGTGCCCTGATTCACAAAGTAACGCTTTCATTAATTATCACCCGTGGTGCAAAAGTCACTAAAAGCTTTATAGAAATACTTATTGCCACAATGATAATAACCATGTTATCAATGGCCAACAAAAGACTCTTGACATTGACCATCAACAATGTGACTGTTTGCCTCTGCCCTAAACAATTACAAACAGTCACAGACTGCCAGGGCGTAATGTTGACTTCAGAACAAAACGAGTTCACTGTTATTTGAAAATATCATAATAATTTGTCCTATCTATGCAATGACTCAATACATAATAACAAAATTGACATTATTCACCAATGCCGATACAGTAGTCTCCATTCCAAAAATTCTTCATACACCTGATAAGAGTTTAGTTTAGGTAAATTCCACGGTAACAGAGTGATGCTGAGACTCAATTTTTCTCTTTAAAATGTATGCCATATAAGCAGAAGTGTACATTTAACAATTTACACTAAAACACATTTACTTGCGGAGCAGTGCAATTGCAAAGTTTTGTAACAACATCTCCCTCAGTTTAAGTGATCACATTTTCCAAAAACTCTTTTTAATTACTACTCCTGATTAAAATTCAAAGATGTCTGTAGAAAGAATGGGGTGTCAGCTATGACATGACAGTTTGTGTTTGAATAAATCTATTTAGGTTATTGAACAACAGTAGGTGAAGTGGATATACACCCGGTAACAGTCCTTGATCTGTACTACACAGATTCTCATTGTCATTCTCTTCATTGTGATGTGTCCTAAAACAGGTACACAAAGGTAGAAAAATGCAATATCCTCCTTTGAATGTTTATGGTATTATTCACACACTGGCTATTATAATAATATGCTCCGCCCCCAAACAAGAACAAATTTGGTTGGTCCAGACTGGACCGAACCTGTACCCATCAAAGACGTCTGTGTTTCACAAGTTTGGACATCACAGTACAGCACAGTAGAGCACAGTATAATACAGTACAGTACAGTACAGCACAGTAGAGCACAGTATAATACAGTACAGCACAGTACAGTACAGTAGAGTTCAGTACAGTACAATACAGTACAGTAGAGTTCAGTACAGTACAGTACAGCACAGTAGAGCACAGTACAATACAGTGCAGTACAGTACAGCACAGTACAGTACAGTAGAGTTCAGTACAGTACAGTACAGCACAGTACAGCACAGTAGAGCACAGTATAATACAGTACAGCACAGTACAGTACAGTAGAGTTCAGTACAGTACAGTACAGCACAGTACAGTACAGTACAGCATAGTACATTACAGTAGAACACAGTATAGTACAGTAAATACAAACAGAGTATAGTTTAGTAAAGTACAGTAGAGTGAAAATCTTTATACTCTCTTTGGATAATTCATTCCAATCATTTAAAAGTTAACAGCAGGTATTTTGCATGTAAGTTTAAGTATTTTGATATGTTGATATACAGTACATTCCAGAAGAGTAGAGTATATTACATGATACTGTACTATATTCATGTGTGCTCTACTCTACTGTACTGAACTATACTATACTCTTCTGTACTGTACTGTACTCTACTCTACTCTACTCTACTCTACTGTACTGTACACTCCTGTTTTCTACTGCAACTGTGGTTTGTGACTGCTATGACTCCCCATTGTGCCCAATTCAATTACAGTCATTCAGTTTCAGATTTTTTTGGCCACTCTGTTACTGATTTGGTAAAAGAGTGTCATGTTTTAATCACTTAATTAATAAACAATATTGTTGTCAGTAAACACACTATAACTAATTGAGAGGTCTACCTTTACTTGTTACTTCTGTGAACTCTTACAATTGTCCATCCTCATGATGGAGGGACATTTGAAAATATCTTAAAGATATGTGGGGTTATGATAACAGAATTACAAGGCACATGACAATATTTCTTAACATATAAATGCAGATAATTTATCCAAAACTAAATGCAAGTCTTGATACTATTTGGCAGGGGTCTTTACTTTACACATTACTGTGTAAGTATTTCTATTAACTTTTAAGACTTTTTCAAGTAGTTGTTTTTTAAGACCCCCTTTCCATCCGTGTGACCAGAAATCAAAGCCTTTGCTTATTCCTCATTTTTAGGATGGAAACTTTTAGAAAAATGGATCAATACTTTAATTTTCCCTAAAAAAATTTACTCGGATTTCATTTCACACCATGCTCATGTGTCCAAGAGGAAAGGAGATAATTGTCATCTCCTTTGTCTTGATCACGTTGAGGGAGAAGTTGTTGTCCTGGCACCACGGCCAGGTCTCTGACCTCCTCCCTATAGGCTGTCTTGTTGTTGTCGGTGATCAGGCCTACCACTGTTGTGTCATCTGCAAATTTAATGATGGTGTTGGAGTCATGGGTGAACAGGGAGTACAGGAGGGGGCTGAACACGCACCCCTGAGGGGCCCCTGTGTTGAAGATCAGCGTGGCGGATGTGTTGTTACCTACCCTCACCACTTGGGGGGCGGCCCGTCAGGAAGTTCAGGATCCAGTTAAAGAGGGAGGTGTTTAGTCCCAGGGTCCTTAGCTTATTGATGAGCTTTGAGGGTACTAGGGTGTTGAACGCTGAACTGTAGTCAATGAATAGCATTCTCACATAGGTGTTCCTTTTGTCCAGGTGGGAAAGGGCAGTGTGTAGTGCAATAGAGACTGCATCATCTGTGGATCTGTTGTGGCGGTATGAAAATTGGAGTGGGTATAGCGTTTCTGGGATGATGGTGTTGATGTGAGCCATGACCAGACTTTCAAGGCACTTCATGGCTACAGACATGCTACGGGTCGGTAGTCATTTAGTCAGGTTACCTTAGTGTTCTTGGGTACAGGCACTATTGTGGTCTGCTTAAAACATGTTGGTATTACAGACTCGGACAGGAAGAGGTTGAAAATGTCAGTGAAGACACTTGCTAGTTGGTCAGCGCATGCTCGTAGTACACATCCTCGTAATCCGTCTGGCCCTGCGGCCTTGTGAATGTTGACCTATCTAAAGGTCTTACTCACATCGGCTGCTGAGAGGTGATCACACAGTCTTCCGGTACAGCTATTGCTCTCATGCATGTTTCAGTGTTATTTGCCTCGAAGCAAGCATAGAAGTAGTTTAGCTTGTCCGGTAGGCTTGTGTCACTGGGCAGCTCTTGGCGGTGCTTCCCTTTGAGGTCTGTAATGGTTTGCAGGCCCTGCCACATCCGACGAGTGTCAGAGCCGGTGTAGTACGACTCAATGTTAGTCCTGTATTGACACTTGGCATGTTTGATGGTTCATCGGAGGGCATAGCGGGATTTCTTATAAGCTTCTGGGATAAAGTCCCGCTCCTTGAAAGCGGTAGCTCTAGCCTTTAGCTCAGTGTGGATGCGGACTGTTGTCATGACATTGGCCTGTGGGTAAGGTTTATGACCCCCCCATAAATACCTTTCTCCCCTCTCTCTCGTGACTCTATTGAAGGACTCTTGAATAGCCTTTGTTAAACATAGAGAGTCTGGGAACATCAAACAAGTGGGGGGAAAGGAACCATATTTCGGTAATAGAACCAGTTGAAAATATGCATTGGTACTTAATGAATATGACTGATGACAGGACGACATAAACTGTATCTGGCACTATTTGTGAAAAGATGAAATGCAATGAGAGATTTGGGTTTTAATAAAGTTAGAGCTCTGCTCAATCAGTGGCCCGCCCCTGCGAAGAGACATGGGTTATAAACTATGAAACACACCCTTCTCTCCCTCCACTATATAAGCCCTTGACGAAAATGTAACTATCTGTTCCGAGGACGATAGGACAGTGGTGCATACGTTGAAAAGGACTAACATGTCAAATACAGAACTAAGCCAACCTCAGCGTAAGCTTTGGTTGTGAATGGTATAAACTTTGAACTCTTATTCACTAAATAAGTGGGACATCCTAGCCTTCGAGTTAGCAACAGCAGCTGTAAACATGGGCTAGGAAAAGACGGACGGCGTATTCGGTTTAACACACAACGATGATACTACAACGTATCAAATTTACCACCAGTGACATTCTTCCGAGGACAGGAAGATCTCTGTTGGCCAACACAGTCAGCATCCACGAGCAACCTACCGAAGCGCAGCTCAGAGTAAATATTTATTGCATTTTCCTTTTCCAAACGGGTGGTAATTTAGAATGCATAAGATATATTTACGATAGCAGAGCTTCTCCCTTTGTTCCTCAGTTTTCCCGCTCTTTCACTAAAACCCAACCCCCTTTTATTTGTGTAACCAGCTGTCATATCTGTTCTGTCCACCAAGGATGTTTTCTGTATGACATAATTTGCATTCTGTGTATATGTAATTCTGTGTGATTAGTTAGGTATTTAGTAAATAAATAATTAAACCCAATTTTGTATTGCTGATTCAACTTGTTAGCCAGGGTTCGTGAAGATAACCAAGAATTTACAACTTTCAGATGAGACTGAAAGGTGACGATTAATATTGACTGCTCTTGATGTACAATATTACTAGGTCTTTCAGAGTTTATTCGGAAGATAACAGCTCTATAAACACTCTTTCGTGGAGCTCCGACTTTCTAGTTAACTACATTTACATGATTAGCTCAATCAGGTAATATTAATTAAAGAGAAAGGATTTTATAGAATAGCATGTCATATCACTTAATCCGGCATAGCCAAAGACACAACACTGTAATCCATGGCTTCTGGTTGGGGTATGTACGTACGGTCACTGTGGGGACGACGTCATCGGTGCACTTATTGATGAAGCCAATGACAGATGTGGTGTACTCTTCAATGTCATTGGAGGAATCCCAGAACATATTCCAGCCTGTGCTAGCAAAACAGTCCTGTAGCTAGTTGTTCCCTTCCTGTGCTAATTGTTTCTCTTGCTGTGCTAGTTGTTTCCCTTCCTGTGCTAGCTGTTTCCCTTCCTGTGCTAGTTGTTTCCCTTCCTGTGCTAGTTGTTTCTCTTTCTCTGCTAGTTGTTTCCCTTCCTGTGCTAGTTGTTTCCCTTCCTGTGCTAGTTGTTTCCCTTCCTGTGCTAGTTGTTTCCCTTTCTCTGCTAGTTGTTTCCCTTCCTGTGCTAGTTGTTTCCCTTCCTGTACTAGTTGTTTCCCTTCCTGTGCTAATTGTTTCTCTTTCTCTGCTAGTTGTTTCCCTTCCTGTGCTAGTTGTTTCCCTTTCTCTGCTAGTTGTTTCCCTTCCTGTGTTAGTTGTTTCCCTTCCTGTGCTAGTTGTTTCCCTTCCTGTGCTAATTGTTTCTCTTTCTCTGCTAGTTGTTTCCCTTCCTGTGCTAGTTGTTTCCCTTTCTCTGCTAGTTGTGTCCCTTCCTGTGCTAGTTGTTTCTCTTTCTCTGCTAGTTGTTTCCCTTCCTGTGCTAGTTGTTTCCCTTCCTGTGCTAATTGTTTCTCTTTCTCTGCTAGTTGTTTCCCTTCCTGTGCTAATTGTTTCCCTTTCTCTGCTAGTTGTTTCCCTTCCTGTGCTAATAGTTTCTCTTTCTCTGCTAGTTGTTTCCCTTGCTCCATTTTGTGGAGTGATTGATATGGCTGCTTCGTGAGGGCAAAGTGTTGTTGGGAACAGAAGGTTGATGGTTCATGCACAGTTAGCAACAGGGACAGATACTAATGTGCTATATGAATACTTATTTCCCATTATTTTTTACATTGATTTATCCAGCATATATTGGTGTGATATTGCCTATGATAGCAGCACTAATGTAGCCATATACTTATTGCATAATTACACAAAATGATTGCATGGCACTTGTGTGCTTAAGTGCATTGAGACAAAATGGTGGTATAGGGAACCTTGCTTGGTGTTGAATGTTGAATCTGAGTGGTTTTTATTTCCTTCACTACAAAGTGTGGGCGGATGTTATTGGGTACCATTAGGGAACCACATCCACTCTCAATGGCTCTGTTTGGGAGGAGTTGTTTGGGTAGAATCAGGTTTCTTGTTGCTGTAATGTTTTTATCTTACTTTGTAGATATAATTGAAACATGGCTTCTGAACTCATTATGAGCTGTAATAACGTGTGATGACAATAACGCCGCTCTTTGATCTATTGGAAGCCTTTTATTGTGGAGCGGGAGTACAAGGGGTTGGCTGGCGTTTATTGAGTTTAGATAATAGATTAACTGAACTGGAGTCGGGGTCAGGGTGTGAGTTAGGGTTATGTCCTGGTCATACGACATTACATCATGTACAGTACCAGTCAAAAGTCTGGATACACTTACTCATTCAAGGGTTTTTCTTTATTTTTACTATTTTCTACTTTGTAGACATCAAACTATGAAATAAGACATATGGAATCATGTAGTAACCAAAAAAGTGTTAAACAAATCAAAATATAATTTATATTTGAGATTCTTCAAAGTAGCCACCCTTTGCCTTGATGACAGCTTTGCACACGTTTGGCATTCTCTCAACCAGCTTCATGAGGTAGTCACCTGGAATGCATTTCAATTAACAGTAATACCCTAACAGGGGATCTGTTAACAGTAATACAGTAACAGGAGCTCTGTTAACAGTAATACACTACAGTAACAGGGGATCTCTTAACAGTAATACAGTAACAGGGGATATGTTAACAGTAATTCAGCAACAAGGAATATGTTAACAGTAATACAGTAACAGGGATCTGTTAACAGGTGTGCCTTGTTAAAAGTTATTTTGTGGAACTTCTATCCTTCATAATGTGTTTGAGACAATCAGTTGTGTTGTGACAAGGTAGTGGTGGTATACAGAAGATAACCCTATTTGGTAAAAGTCCATATTATGGCAAGAACAGCTCAAATAAGCAAAGGGAAACGATAGTCCATCGTTAATTTAAGGCATAAAGGTAAGTCAATGTGGAACATTTAAATAATTTCTTAAATAAAAAGTTTCTTTAAGTGCAGTCGCAAAAACCATCAAGCACTATGATGGAACTGGCTCTCATGACAACGGCCACAGGAAAGGAAGATGCAGAGTTATCTGTGCTGCAGATTATATGTTTATTAGGGTTAACTACACCTCAGATTGAACCCCAATTAAATTCTTCACAGAGACACTTCTCAACTTCAACTGTTCAGAGGAGACTGCATTAATCAGGCCTTCATGTTTGAAATGTTGCAAAGAAACCATTACTAAAGGACACCAATAATAAGAAGAGACTTGCTTGGGCCAATAAACACGAGCAATGGATATTAGACGGGTGGAAATCTGTCCTGGTGAGTCTGTTGATTCCAAATTTGAGATTTTTGGTTCCAACCGCTGTGAATTTCTGAGACGCAGAGTAGGTGAACGGGATAATCTCCACATGTGTGGTTCTCACCGTGAAGCATGGAGGAGGAGGTGTGATGGTGTGGGGGTGCTTTGCTGGTGACAGTGTCATTGATTTTCTTTAGAATTCAAGGCACACTTAACCAGCATGGCTACCACAGCATTTCGCAGTGATTCACCATCCCATCTGCTTTGCATGTAGTGGGGCTATCATTTATTTTTCAACATGACTATGTGTCCCAAAACACACCCCAGGCTGTGTAAGGGCTATTTGACCAAGAAGGAGAGTGATGGAGTGCTGAATTAGATGACCTGGCCTCCACAATCACCTGTCCTCAACCCATTTGAGATGGTTTGGGATGAGTTGGACCGCAGAGTGAAGAAAAAGCAGCCAACAAGTGCTCAGCATATGTGGGAACTCCTTCTAGACTGTTGGAAAATCATTCCTCATGAAGCTGGTTGAAAGAATGCCAAGAGTGTGCAAAGCTGTCATCAAGGCAAAGGGTGGTTATTTTGAAGAATCTCAAATGTAAAATATATTTTGATTTCTTTAACACTTTTTTGGTTACTACATGATTCCATATGTCTTATTTCATAGTTTTTATGTCTTCACTCTTATTCTACAATGTAGAAAATAGTAAAAAATAAAGAAAAGTCCTTGAATGAGTAGGTGTGTCCAAACTTTTAACTGGTACTGTATTTGTCAGCAGTTTTAATTGCTGAACAACCGCAATTACATATTTGCGATTTTGTTAAACTGATTGAGACCTTGTGTTGTCTAATGTTTTTTCCATGTTATCTTTTGATGTATGTTGAATTATTATCAGGTGATATCCATTTTAAACACCATAACGACTTGGCAAGGCCTTGCACCTCACAACAGCACCAATTGGGGGAAAATAGCCTGACACCGTATGTCATGCCCTCTTAGATAAAAGAAGTCTGTAGCCCCAAAAGTGGAGGGCTTAGAAAGACTCAGAGTAACATCCCTCGCTGCCGTTACATCTTCTCCCTTCTAGCAATATCAGCTGGAGTGTCCTCATTGGGCGTGTAGCCATCAACCAACAGTCCAGTGTTATCGATTTCCGCAAAGCAAATTCCACCATGCTGAAAATCCTTCATGCACAATTGCGGGTCTGTGAGAGTGGCAGCTATGTCCTCATAGCCTGTGGCAATCGGCTGGAGAGGACAATGACACAGAACTGACCCGAATTCGCTCAAAGAAACAGCAGATGTCAAACTGAACTAGTGCTTGACCGATTGTCGCAACGGTTGTTTTTCAGTCCCTCAAACTTTAGCAGACAAAAGGTCTCGACTGGTCTTCTGAATGGCTGATATATATAAAGATTTCTCTCCACAATTGTTTCTGGGATCATGGCCAAGTTCAAATAACGGTTCTCACAGTGTATCTATTGTAGACAAGGGTATTTTTGTTCTGAACAGGAGGTCTATTTAGAAATAGGGAGATATGATAAGTATGTCCATCATCGCTTAAGCATGAGAGCAGAGTCAGTACACTAAAGCGCACAGTACAAGTCAGTTTTATTGCTGAGGCCTATCACCATACTTCCTCACCAGCACATAATTCAGCTTTTCAATGGAAGCCTTTCTTTTTTACGAACACAACAAATTGGCGTAATCTCACTGGACCACATTCATGCCGCAAAACTTGTTCCATTAACACAAAAGTTAACCACCACATCACAAGCCTAGACCACATTATTTCATGCCCCAACATGCTAATCTTGAACCCACTTTAAACAAACTACAACTAGTAAAGGCTTTATAGCTTTATAGAGCATGGATAAACCCTCTATAAGGCATATGTAAATGTCATGCTATAATAACCATGGCAAAATGGTTTTGCCACATTTCGGAGCACACCAGTTGTAATTACCTTGTATGTACTATAATGACTGCGTATACATGATGCAGTGCTTATGAAAACTTTACGAATTGCCTTATGAAGCATTTTTTTGTGTGATATTAATCTCAATACGAGCTTTACACCACCACACAAAGAAACCTCTACCTCTTCATCATCACTGTCTTCCTCTTCAGTGTGTTTACTTCCTTGTTCATCATGTTCCCTCTCTCTCAGGCCAAGCTCCTCTTCCCTCTAATGCAAAGGGAATGAAATATTAATGATGAAACTTAATTGCTTTCTTTTGTTGAGATGTCGCACTAACCTCAACGCCGGCCAGTAATTGACACCTGTGGGATCTGGGAGATCAGAAATACTCCTTGTTACGTCACTTATATTTTAAATTCTTTAACCCTCGGTACACAGTGTGTGTACGTGTGTGTGTGTTAAGGTAAATTTGAACTCAAAAGCTGAGTCATGTAGACGTTGTTTACAATTCCCCATAAACATGAAACTTGAAACAGTCCAAATTAATGAAAATGCACACAATGTACACAAACACATAATTGTATTGTTTTTTATGTGTTATACAGTGCCTTCTGAAAGTATTCATACCCTTGACTTCGTCCACATGTTGTTGTGTTACAGCCTGAATTCAAAATGGATTCTATTGATTTTTTTATCTTCCCAATCTACACACAATACCCCATGCTGACAAAGTGAAAACATGTTTTTAGAAATGTTTGCACATTTATTAAGAATGAAATACAGAAATGTCTCATTTCCATAAGTATTTGCAGCCTTGAGTCAATACTTTGTAGAAACACATTTGGCAGTGATTACAGCTGAGACTTTCTGGGTAAGTCTCTAAAAGCTTTCCACACCTGGATTGTGTAATATTTGCCCATTATTCTTCTTGAAATTCTTCAAGCTCTGTCAAGTTGGTTGTTGATTATTACTAGACAACCGTTTTTAGGTCTTGCCATGGATTTTTAAGTAGATTTAAGTGAAAACCGTAATTTGGCCACTCAGGAACATTCATTGTCTTCTTGGTAAGAAACTCCAGTGCAGACTTGGCCTTGTGTTTTAGGTTCTTGTCCTGCTGAAGGGTGAATTCATCTCCCAGTGTCTGGTGGAAAGCAGACTGAAGCAGGTTAAGATTTAAGATTTTGCCTGTGCTTAGCGCCATTCCGTTTACTTTTTCTCTTGAAAACTCCCCAGTCCTTATTAATGATTATAAGCATACCCATAACATAATGCAGCCACCACTATGCTTGAAAATATGGAGAGTGGTACTCGGTAATGTGTTGTTTTGGATTTGCCCCAAACATAACACTTTGTGTACAGGATAAAAAGCTATTTGTTTTGCCAATTTGTTTTGCAGTTCTACTTTAGTGCTTTGCTGCAAACCGGATGTATTTTTGGGAATATTTTTTATTCTGTACAGACTTCTTTCTTCCCTCTGTCATTTAGGTTAGTATTGTGGAGTAACTATAATGTTGTTGATCCATCCACAGATCCATAGCTCAGTTTTCTCCTATCACAGCCATTAAACTCTGTAAATGTTTTATAGTCACCATTGGCCTCGTCGTGAAATCCCTTAGTGGTTTTCTTTCTCCCCGGCATCTGAGTTAGGAAAGACATCTGTATCTTTGTATTGACTGGGTGTATTGATACACCATCCAAAGTGTAATTAATAACTGCACCATGCTCAAAGGGATATTCATCGTCTGCTTTTTTTTTTTTTACCCATCTACCAAATAGATGCCCTTCTTTGCAAGGCATTAGAAAACGTCCCTGTTTTTTTGTGGTCGAATCTGTGTTTGAAATTCAGTGCTCGACTGAGGGACCTTACAGGAAATTGTATGTGTGGGGTACAGAGATGAGGTAGTCATTCAGAAATCATGTTAAACACTATTATTGCACTAATAGTGAGTCCATACAACTTATTATGTGAATTGTTAAACATATGTTTACTCCTGAACATATTTAGGCTTGCCATAACAGTGGTTGAATAATTATTGACTCATGACATTTCAGCTTTACATTTTTTTATGAATTTGTTTTTTAAAATCCACTTTGACATTATTTGGTATTGTGTGTAGGCCAATGACAAAAAAAATCAATCTCAATTTAATCCATTTGAATTCAGGCTGTAAAACAACTAAACTTGGAAAAAATGAAGGGAAAAAATGAAGTGCACTGTATATTTTACTTAGGGACCCAAGACATGACATCATGATTTTCTGGCTGGTCAACCAATAATACTTGACCTTTTTGTCAGCATCAGTCTGATGACATCATTTTTAAGCGCCAATGCAAGGATGATTGACCTAAGTCTGACATGGAGGCAGAGAGTAGACTGTTAATCAAAGTTCTGTGCCTTTGGAAAGTTAAGATGTACGAGAGTGTGGCTCAAGGAGAAAACGGGTCTGGAAGGATACACTTAAAGTGAGGCAACCCAAGTAGCTATTAGTATGAAGCTGATACATGTTAGTGATTCTAGTGCCATACAGTCATACACAAGTGTCAATACGAAGGAAACCCATCTTTGGATTCATCCAAAGTGATTGCAGTCTAACCAAGGTTATTTTATTGTTTATTACTTTTTTCCATCTCACTCTGCTGTCAGACAGTTTCCTTCCATTACATTGTTCGTAGAGGCTCTGAATAATTTATTCTATCTGGGTTATTTCTGCATTTGCTTATTTATGAAGGTAGTGTATTTGTAGAGTAACAGCAAGATTGGATGCTTGCGAGGTAAATGACACCATCCAACGAGGACATGGCAGCGCAGGCGTTTTAGATTGTAATAGTGTAATGGAATTGGATTCTGTATGAGTCGTCATTTCCTTCGCTTACAAAGAGGCCGTGACCAATCAGTCTTGCATGGAAGGCCGGGCAAACAGGGGGATGATTGTTCCCCCTGTCCCCCTCGACTCTCACTCCGATTGTTCCTATCTCTCCACTTCACTCGTTCGCATAACTCCTAGAAGCCACGGACAGAGCCCGCAGGGGAAAGCTTTCCTCACCAACCCGGCTGATCTCATTTCAGATCATCTGAGTGTGCCTGGGCTCTGGATATCCATGGGATCTGTGTGTTCCTGGGATCTGTGTGTTTTTGGGATATATATGTTCAAGGGATCTATGTTGTCCTGTGATCTGTGTGTTCCTGGGATCAGTGTGTTCTTTGGATCAGTGTGTTCTTTGGATCCAGTGTGTTCTTTGGATCTGTGTGTTCCTAGGATCTGTGTGTTCCTGGGATCTGTGTGTTCATGCTCAAATCCCTCTAAATCCAAGAGTAGATACAGTCAGTATGGGCCAATATGAGGGGAGAAGAGGAGGAGTGGTGGGTTCGTCAGGCTTTCACACTTCTTATCGCAAGTCGGCCCAAGGCAGCCTAATCTCTTGTGTGAATGCTTCTGAAACAAGGAAGCAGCCCACGGCCGACCTAAATCTTTGATGCCCCCCGAGGCATTAAAAGCACAGCCAATAATGTGGAGATATAGGACTGCCACTGAAAAATATTTACCAAATAAGCATTTAGGCTACTCGTCCATATTTATGAACGTGTTCATATCACAGTTAAATGATTTATTTGTTTGTATTTTAGAATGGGAGAGATAATCCAGATGAAATACTGTGGCTGCTGGCGACTTGAATGGTCGTGTTGGTTTAAATTCTCCCAGAATAAAATTGGATGGTGTTTTGGTTTTATGCAGTCCTCATGAAACAAGGCTCTTTGACTCGACTGAGAGAAAGAGAGAGAGAGCGGTAAGAGAGAAATAATGTTACCATTCTATGTCATCCCTGCATATACAGTATTCAATGTATCCAAAATATACTATAATGCTCTCAGAAGACTCTGGTCTATTGAAGAGAGAGGGGCTAAACAGCAGATACCACCACTAAGAGTTCATTGGCACCTGCCATAGGAGGTTCCATTGACTTGACACATTGGCAGTCAGTCAAAGGGATTACTGTTGTGATCCTACCCAGACTGTCCCTGGGGGCTGGGGGAGGTAACACTGACCTGCCGCATTCCTGCCAAAAGGAGACACAGTCAGGTTAATAATTATTCGCTCCCTTGACAAAGATGATGAATAAAGACTGTATAAAATAAATAATACAAATAATGATCTATATTGTGTACAAAAAGAGGAACATTTGTATTGTTTTATACTAATACAATTGCTAAGAGAAAGAGAGTAACAAGTAATCATAGTTTTTCTCAAAAAGATAGGGGTCAAAATGATTAGCACCCCTGTTTTCAATACATTTCAATCAAATCAAATTGTATTTGTCACATATGCCGAAAACAACAGGTGTAGACTACAGTGAAATGCTTACTTACAAGCCCTTAACCAACAATGCAGTTTTAAGATAAAAATAAGTGTGAGGAAGGTATTTATTAAATTAACTGAAGTAAACAATAAAGAAATAAAATGTAAAAATTAAGAAAATAGAAAAATAACAATTAATTAAAGAGCAACAACAAAATAACAGTAACGAGGCTTTATACAGGGGGTACCGGTACAGAGTGAATGTGTGGGGCCGCAGGTTAGTCGAGGTAATTGAGGGAATATGTACATGTAGGTAGAGGTAAAGTGATAGATAATAAACAGAGAGGTGCAGCAGCATAAAAATGGGGAGGTCAATGCAGATAGTCCGGTTAGCCATTTGGTTAGCTGTCCAGGAGTCTTATGGATTGGGGGATAGAAGCTGTGTAGAAGCCTTTTGGACATTTGGACCAATTCCTCGCCTTGCCAATCTCTCACCTCCCCTTCACCTGTTTTATGAGATTGGAGACCACATTGGGAGGGATCTTAGACCATTACTGAATGCAGAATCTTTCCAGATCCTTGAAATCCTTGATATCCTTTGTCTGCGCATATGGACTGCCCTCTTCAATTCAAACCACAGGTTTTCACCGGGGTTCAAGTCCGGAGACTAAGATGGCCATTGCAAAATGTTGATTTTGTGGTCAGTTTCTATGTCCATTTCTATGTGGATTTTGATGTGTGCTTGTCTTGCTGGAAGATCCATAACATTTCAAAAAAATAATGCTGTTGACCTTAACAAGGGCCCTAGGAAGCAAAATAGCTCCATGAAATCAAAGAGACACCAACATATTTTACCATAGGTATGAAGTAATTTGACATAGCGCTTGTTAAACAGAATCTCTTTCTCTGATCAATTGTAATAGTATAAAGTAATATCATTTCCCATTTTTTTAGCATACAACATAGCTCAATATTTGTATGATTTATATGATACAGTCCTTTTTGCTCATCTAATGGACCTGACTGTATGCTTACCCCCCACCCAAATAGTTCCTCTATCTATATGTCCTATCTCTCTCTCCCTTCCTTTTTCTCCCCCCTCTCTTTCTCCCTTCCTCTCTCTCTCCCTCTCCCCCTTCCACTCTCTCCCCCTATCTCACTTCCTTGCTCTCCCTTCTGCTCTCTCCCCCTCTCCCCCTTCTTCTCTCTCTCCCTTCCTCTTTCTCCCCTCTCCCCCTTCTTCTCTCTCTCCCTTCCTCTCTCCCCCCTTCTCTCCCTTCCTCTCTCTCTCTTTCTCCCTTCCTCTCTCTCCGCCTCTCTCCCTTCCGCTCTCTCCCCCTCTCTCCCTTCCTCTCTCCCCCCTTCTCCACCTTCTTCTCTCTCTCTTCCTCTCTCTCCCTTCCTTTCTCCACCCCTCTCTCCCGTCCTCTCTCTCCCCCCTGTATCCCTTCTCTCTCTTCCTCTCTCTCCCTTCCTCTCTCTCCCCCTCTCTCCCTTCCTCTCTGTCTCCCCCCTCTCACCATATCCACCATGCATTCAGGCTGACTCAACATTCCATCTGCTTGACTTACCACCGTAGGTTTGTCCACATGCTCAAACCCATGATCAATATCAATCATCCATCATCAGTGTGAAGCATGACTCATCAAGGCCACCATGTTCTGTGAATACGGATCTGAAAATAACATCTTCAACCCGTAGTTTAGACTTCTCAAGGTTTAATCGTCTTTTTTTCTGGATTGTATATTTCTGTTACTTTGGTGGGTGGGAGTTAAGTGCTGTATGTCCATGTAGTGGGTGGGTCTCACTTCAAGTACATGCAGTTTTTTATACATGTTTTATTTCCCCTTTGTTTAACCAGGTAGGCTAGTTGAGAACAAGTTCTCATTTACAACTGCGACCTGGCCAAGATAAAGCAAAGCAGTGCGACAAAAACAACACATGGAAAAAACAAACTTACAGTCAATAACAAAATAGAAAAAGTCCATGTACAGTGTGTGCAAATGGCGTAAGGAGGTAAGGCAATAAATAGGCCAATAGTAACGAAGTAATTACAATTTAGCAAATTAACACCGGAGTGAGAGATGTGCAGATGATGATGTGCAAGTAGAAATACTGGTGTGCAAAAGAGCAAAAAGTAAATAAAACAATATGGGGATGAGGTAGGTAGTTGGATGGGCTATTTACAGACACACAGAGAGTGAGAGAGATAGTGATTTACTGTGAACAAATTGATGGCCAAATACAAGAACATCAACTATCCAATGCTCTAAATGATGTTGACTCTGAAACACCCCACCCCTTTTCCTCCAAAAGGTCACTGAAGGCTCACAATCAGTAAAGGCCTTTCAATCATCTTGCTACAATAGGACACAGTGAGTTTATGTTCCATCAGCGTTAGGGCCGGCCCAAGCCTTTTGGGGGCCCTAAGTGACATTTTGGTGGGAGGCCTCCCCATCTCGTGGGCAAAACACTTTAGTGGCCCCACTTTTGATGTAATTTTATCACAAATTTGTTTCAATTATACACATTTTGCAATGACTTATGCCATGTTAATATGATATCTGAATGAGAATGACTAACATAATCAATGGGTGACCACTGGAGGTCAGAAAAGCTGGGCACGTCACCTTCTTGCTCAGTTGATAATTCAACCATGATTACTACAAGTTTAGATAGCTGGCTAGACTAACTTACCAATCTAAAACATTTTAACTGACCTGGGCTAATTGAGTGAGTTTTAGGGACGACATAGCAAGAGAAAAACTTGATGCGCCACCTTATTTTTTGGGCCTGTCACGTTCGTTGTATGGAGGAGACCAAGGGGCAGAGTGATATGAATACATCTTCTTTAATAAGACGAAGAACACTTAAACAAACTATGCAAAATAACAAAATGACCGTGAAGCTATACTATAAATGTGCAGACACAGGCAACCAGACACAGGCAACCAGACCTAGACAATAACCCACGAAATACCCAAAGAAGATGGCTGCCTAAATATGGTTCCCAATCAAAGACAACGATAAACAGCTGCCTCTAATTGAGAACCAATCTAGGCAACCATAGACATACATAAACACCTAAATAGTAAACGACCCCATAAACCTACAAAACCCCTAGACAGTACAAAAACACATACATCACCCATGTCACACCCTGACCTAACCAAAACAATAAAGAAAACAAAGAATACTAATACCTCTATCGGCCAGGGGCCCTAAGCGACCACTTATATCGCTTATGCCTAGAGCCATCCCTGATCAGAGTATATGTAAAGAAAAGGTATGCAGATTAAATCATGCACAATCATGACAATATGCTTCAGTCTTGTGTTCATTGCAAAGACCTACAGGGAAGTTTTTTAGAAATACTGGTGGATGAAAATGGTAAAACAGTTGTATAGTATTTGCATATCTCAAGTGCAGTACAGTATATCCTGAACATATTTTGCAAAAAACAATGCGCTTGTTTTGTTAAAAACAAAGTTCCCATAGTTCGTTGGAGTACTCCATTTAGGCTCTGTTAACGTTGCTCATAAAGTGTCGACTTGAGTAACTTTACCTCGCCCCCATACAATAGACACAGTATGTTTTGAGCACAACTGGAGGCCTTACATTAACCGGACGAAGGTAGCTGACAAGTATGGTTCAATTATCTACTTGCTAAATGTGTGCTCAATACCTCCAGAGATTTATTTACGGAATTACCGAAGGGTAAAATAAGTACATTTTTATGGTATATTTTAATTATAACTTTAAAAAAAAATCTAACAAAGACCCAGTGTAACAGTTTTCTTCCTGCGAAGGAGAGGAGGACCAAAATGCAGCGTGGTTATTTATAAACATCTTTAATGAAAGATGAAAACGTGAACACTATACAAAATAAGAAAACGTGGAAATAACCGAAACAGTCCTAACTGGTGCAAAACACAGAGACAGGAACAATCACCCACAAGATACCTAAAGAATATGGCTGCCTAAATATGGTTCCCAATCAGAGACAACGATAAACACCTGCCTCTGATTGAGAACCACTCCAGGCAACCATAGACTTACCTAGAACACTCAACTGAACACAACCCCATAGACTACAAAAATCCTAGATAAGACAAAACACATAAATCACCCATGTCACACCCTGGCCTAACCAAAATAATAAAGAAAACACAGAATACTAAGGCCAGGGCGTGACACCCAGAGGATACTTTAAGCAGACTTTTGGATAAAACAAAGATATTATGCCAAATGTCCGCCAAAAGTTTTTCATATAAAATGGTAAGAAAATAGACTCTTGGTGCATTCATTTTTCCTTGTGTCTTTTGCATCAGGAATAATACAAATCTATAAAGGATTTTGATCCATGCATGTGAAGGCTTCTCTAATCAAAATCATTTCCTGTCAGGATTCAAATCTTTGAACTACAGGAAGTATTTTACAAGATACAAGATTTCATAAGATGTTTATATTGGCTTAGTCTACAATTGGATCATGACAACAGATTTGTTTAAAACCTCTACTGACTCCCCATCCCGCATGCGGGAGCGTAATCATCGCCTGAAACTAATTAGCATAACGCAACAGACATAAATATCCCTAGAAAACATTCCTATTCATGAAAATCACAAATGCAATATATTGAGACACAGCTTAGCCTTTTGTTAATCACCCTGTCATCTCAGATTTTCAAAATATGCTTTACAGCCAAAGCTAGACAAGTATTTGTGTAAGTTTATCGATAGCCTAGCATAGCATTTTGTCCAGCTAGCAGCAGGTAACTTGGTCACGGAAATCAGAAAAGCAATCAAATTAAATCGTTTACCTTTGAGGAGCTTCGGATTTTTTCACTCACGAGACTCCCAGGTAGATAGCCAAAGTGAATTTTTTCCCAAAAGATTATTTTTGTATGCGAAATAGCTCCGTTTGTTCTTCACGTTTGGCTGAGAAATAGCCCGGAAATTGCAGTCACGAAAACGGCGAAAAATATTCCAAATTAGCTCCATAATATCGACAGAACATGGCAAACGTTGTTTATAATCAATCCTCAAGGTGTTTTTCAAATATCTATTCGATAATATATCCGTCGGGACAATTAGTTTTTCAGTAGGACCGATTGGAGTATTGGCTACCTCTGTATTTTACACGAGAGTCACCCTGGGAGTCATCAGGTGACCACTTACGCAATGTAGCCGCCTACGGCTATTCCTCAACATAAATGCGTAAAACTACGTCACAATGCTGTAGACACCTTGGGGAATATGTAGAAAGCGTAAGCTGGTTGATAGCACATCCACAGCTCAATAGGGACTCATTGGAACACAGCGCTTTCAAAATATGGGGCACTTCCGGATTGGATTTTTCTCAGGCTTTCGCCTGCAACATCAGTTCTGTTATACTTACAGACAATATCTTTACAGTTTTGGAAACGTTAGAGTGTTTTCTATCCAAAGCTGTTATATGCATATTCTAGCATCTTATCCTGATGAAATATCCCGTTTAAAACGGGAACGTTTTTTTCCAAAAATGAAAATACTGCCCCTAGAGTCGCAACAGGTTTTAAAACCTCTCTGATCTCCCCATCCCGGATCCGGAATCGTGAATACAGACTCAAGCTCATTACCATAACGCAACGTTAACTATTCATGAAAATCGCAAATGAAATTAAATAAATATGCCATCTCTCAAGCTTAGCCTTTTGTAAACAACACTGTCATCTCAGATTTTCACAATATGCTTCTCAACCATAAGAAAACAATAATTTGTGTAACAGTAGCTAGCTAGCGTAGCATTTAGCGTTAGCATTAGCGTTAGCATCCAGCAGGCAACATTTCAACAAAAACATAAAAGCCTTCAAATAAAATAATTTACATTTGAAGAACTTCGGATGTTTTCAATGAGGAGACTCTCAGTTAGATAGCAAATGCTCAGTTTTTCCAAAAAGATTCTTTGTGTATTAGAAATAGCTCCGTTTTGTACATCACATTTGACTACCAAAAAAAAAACGAAAATTCAGTCCTCAAAACGCGAACTTTTTTCCAAATTAACTCCATAATATGGACTGAAAACATGGCAAACGTTGTTTAGAATCAATCCTCAAGGTGTTTTTCACATATCTCTTCGATGATATATCGTTCGTGGAAGCCTGGTTTCTCCTCTCTATCAAATGGAAAAATACTTGCACCTGGCGTTGCGCACCAATTTCGACGCAGGACACCAGGCAGACACTTGGAAAATGTAGTCTCTTATGGTCAATCTTCCAATGAAATGCCTACAAATACGTCACAATGCTGCCGACATCTTGGGGAAACGGCAGAAGGTCTAAGCTTATTCCTGTCGCATTCACAGCCATATAAGGAGACATTAGAAAACAGAGCTTCAGAAATTCTGCTCATTTCCTGTTTGACGTTTCATCTTGGTTTCGCCTGTAGAATGAGTTCTGGGGCACTCACAGACAATATCTTTGCAGTTTTCTTTCCAAAACTGTCAATTATATGCATAGTCGAGCATCTTTTCGTGACAAAATATTGCGCTTAAAACGGGAACGTTTTTTATCCAATAATGAAATAGCGCCCCTATAGACTCAACAGGACACCTGGAAGTTATTAATCACCTTCATATGTTAGTTATTAATCACCTTTCATATCTCAGTTATTAATCACCTTTCACATGTTAGCTATTAATCACCTTTCACATGTTAGTTATTAATCACCTTTCACATGTTAGTTATGAATCACCTTTCACATGTTAGTTATTAATCAACTTTCACATGTTGGTTATTAATCACCTTCCATATGTTAGTTATTAATCACATTCCATATGTTAGCTATTAGTCACCCTTCACATGTTAGTTATTAATCACCTTTCACATGTTAGTTATTAATCACCTGTCATATGTTAGTTATTAATCACCGTTCACATGTTAGTTATTAATCACCTTTCACATGTTAGTTATTAATCACCTTTCACATGTTAGTTATTAATCAAAAATCAAATCAAATCAAATTTTATTTGTCACATACACATGGTTAGCAGATGTTAATGCGAGTGTAGCGAAATGCTTGTGCTTCTAGTTCCGACAATGCAGTAATAACCAACAAGTAATCTAGCTAACAATTCCAAAACTACTACCTTATAGACACAAGTGTAAGGGGATAAAGAATATGTACATAAAGATATATGAATGAGTGATGGTACAGAGCGGCATAGGCAAGATACAGTAGATGATATTGAGTGCAGTATATACATATGAGATGAGTATGTAAACAAAGTGGCATAGTTAAAGTGGCTAGTGATACATGTATTACATAAAGATGCAGTAGATGATATAGAGTACAGTATATACATATACATATGAGATGAATAATGTAGGGTATGTAAACATTATATTAGGTAGCATTGATTAAAGTGGCTGGAGTTGAGTCAGTGTGTTGGCAGCAGCCACTCAATGTTAGTGGCTGTTTAACAGTGATGGCCTTGAGATAGAAGCTGTTTTTCAGTATCTCGGTCCCTGCTTTGATGCACCTGTACTGACCTCGCCTTCTGGATGATAGCGGGGTGAACAGGCAGTGGCTCGGGTGGTTGTTGTCCTTGATGATCTTAATGGCCTTCCTGTGACATCGGGTGGTGTAGGTGTCCTGGAGGGCAGGTAGTTTGCCCTCACCTGTCATATGTTAGTTATTAATCACCGTTCACATGTTAGTTATTAATCACCGTTCACATGTTAGTTATTAATCACATTTCACATGTTAGTTATTAATCACCTTTCACATGTTAGTTATTAATCACCTTTCACATGTTAGTTATTAATCACCTTTCACATGTTAGTTATTAATCACCTTTCACATGTTAGCTATTAATCACCTTTCCCATGTTAATTATTAATCACATTTCACATGTTAGTTCTTAATTACCTGTCATATGTTAGTTATTAATCACTGTTCACATGTTAGTTATTAATCACCTTTCACATGTTAGCTATTAATCACCTTTCACATGTTAATTATTAATAACATGTAACATGTTAGTTATTAATCACGGTTCACGTGTTAGTTATGAATCACCTTTCACATGTTAGTTATTAATCACCTTTCACATGTTAGTTATTAATCACCTTTCACATGTTAGCTATTAATCACCTTTCCCATGTTAATTATTAATCACATTTCACATGTTAGTTCTTAATTACCTGTCATATGTTAGTTATTAATCACCTTTCACATGTTAATTATTAATCACATTTCACATGTTAGTTATTAATCACCTTTCACATGTTAGTTATTAATCACATTTCATATGTTAATTATTAATCACATTTCACATGTTAGTTATTAATCACGTTTCACATGTTAGTTATTAATCACCTTTCACATGTTAGTTATTAATCACCTTTCACATGTTAGTTATTAATCACCTTTCACATGTTAATTATTAATCACCTTTCACATGTTAGTTATTAATCACCTTTCACATGTTAATTATTAATCACATTTCACATGTTGGTTATTAATCACCTTCCATATGTTAGTTATTAATCACATTCCATATGTTAGCTATTAGTCACCCTTCACATGTTAGTTATTAATCACCTTTCACATGTTAGTTATTAATCACCTGTCATATGTTAGTTATTAATCACCGTTCACATGTTAGTTATTAATCACCTTTCACATGTTAGTTATTAATCACCTTTCACATGTTAGTTATTAATCACCTTTCACATGTTAATTATTAATCACCTTTCACATGTTAGTTATTAATCACCTTTCACATGTTAATTATTAATCACATTTCACATGTTGGTTATTAATCACCTTCCATATGTTAGTTATTAATCACATTCCATATGTTAGCTATTAGTCACCCTTCACATGTTAGTTATTAATCACCTTTCACATGTTAGTTATTAATCACCTGTCATATGTTAGTTATTAATCACCTTTCACATGTTAGTTATTAATCACATTTCATATGTTAGCTATTAGTCACCCTTCACATGTTAGTTATTAATCACCTTTCACATGTTAGTTATTAATCACCTGTCATATGTTAGTTATTAATCACCTTTCACATGTTAGTTATTAATCACATTTCATATGTTAGTTATTAATCACCGTTCACATGTTAGTTATTAATCACCTTTCACATGTTAGTTATTAATCACATTTCATATGTTAGTTGTTAATCACACAAACTTTAAACTGTCCCAACTGTAGACGCATATCTCAACGTTGTGATAAGGCACAACCTTTGTG